>NW_027105356.1:41344-48845 GCF_000696795.3 Halyomorpha halys
ATATATTTCTTATCTTTTTTGAGACAGGTAGTTTATTAATATTAACAAAAAATATACAAATTGTATGACGCATGCCTTCAACTCAATGCCCGGCATACAATTACTTTAGGTAGGCTGGTTGGATTTTAAGTGGAATGTATAATTGAAAAATAAAACATGATTGAATGAAAATAATATTATCAAAGCTACAGGTGGTGTAAGGGGTGGCCGAAATGAGACATTTATGGTTAAAAGGGTTAATTAATTTTGAATGACTGGGCTATGGAAAACTGTAGATATGAGGATGATGTGAAGGTTAACTATATTGAACTGGGTGGACTTACTCCATGCTTCCTTTCTTCTCTCCGTATTGCTATACTTCTCCCACCTCTGCTGCTAAGAACTACATCAGTAAATCTACTCACCCATGGTAGATTTTACTGATGAGTGAACGAAGAAGAAAATGGACTGCTGGTTTCAAAGTAAAATGGCTCTCTCATGAGCCTGGATTGCTTCTTCTCACCACAGAGAGCACTAGAGTAGATGAGTTTGGGCTGTTGCCCACAAGAGGCACTACTAATGTCTACATATGGCAGCCCCTCCAATACAAGCTTTCGGTTAACTTAGGTTACCCGGAACACAAATAATCTTAACCTTCTTTATCAAAACATATCCAAATTTTCGGCCAATATGACCATCATAAAGGACAATTTAATAAAATAGCAGCTTGGGTACATATTATTGAAAGTACCCAAACAATTATTAATTATAATTTGCATTGCTTAATTTTAGTATCTGAGCCTCGCATTGATCTACTAAAATTTATCGGCTGTTTATTATATCCTAGTAAATTTAACTGAGTTAAAAAAGAAAACCTATTTAACACAAACAATAAGGGACAACATATTTCCTTACAAATAAATTTGCTAATAAATAACCAGAGAGCAGGATCTTGGATATTGGTACCTTTATTGACCGCCAATTGGACTATCTTCCTATGGTTGTATGATATTGTATTTTTATTTTTAATCAAGTTATCTCCATGCTTATTACGAATCCATTAGCTCATTATTATTAATTTATTGATTGTGAATTCGTACCATTATTATTCAATTCATAACTTCTTTCAATTTTTTTTTTATTTTAGTATTTTGGTTAATGTTTATTTATTTAATGGTGGATTTGGTTAATTGAATTATTAGTTTTATCACTGGAAATTAATTCATGTTGCACAAACAGATAAATCGTAACATCCTCGTCAGCGCCCTAATAATCAAAAGTGTAACTAACTCACATTTATCTTTATCACTTCTGTATATTATTTTGGCACCGACCGATACACGTCATCTGGTCAGACATATTCGATGTACTTTACTGAATTAAATATAAAAAAAAATAACCGATGTAAATGCGACAGAAAACAAACAAATTAAATTAAGTAGTGGGATGTGTGATTGTTTTCAATATAGAGGGAAATAGAAAACCTTTTTTTCTTTTAATTAATGTTTCAGAAAGTTACATCACAGGAGTATTCCAAACAAAGTTTTTGGAACTACCTGAAAAAAGTGACGTTCATCGATTGACAATAGACGGAAGTGAAGTGTACCCGTTTTCAGACTTAAAAAAAAATACTTATAAACGGAAATAGGTAATTGTAGCATCTTTTCTAACACATTATAAAATAATAAACTAGGGACCAAGTTGGGTAAAACTAAGATACAACTAAAGGAGTTAGTTGGGATGTGAAGGCTAATATCGTTGCCAAATGATATGGTAATCTGGCATCTATTAAATTCCAGCTGTCTATCATTATTCATATTATATAAAATACTAGGAACACACTTTGCAATTAAACATAAAAATACGAAACAGATTAAAAAAGTTACATCATGTTGAATAGTGAGACTTTATTTTATTTTTTTTTTTTAGTTTATTTACATTAGAAGGTCTCGTGGCCATCTTCTTTTCAGGCGCCTCGGAGGATTTTCAGGAATAGAAGAAGTAGCAAGCTTAGAGACTAGCTGATTTGGGTGATTAGAGAGATTAATGGAAGGAATAATATCTGGTACGGGCTAGATCAGTTACAATAGGAACAATAACTTCTTTATGGATGATTTTATTTGTCACAAAGTAAAGAGCATTGAAGATTTTACGAAGGATTTCGATTGTCAGAATTGGATAAGAGAGGATTCGAAGGTTTATTGGAGCCCTAAAGCTTAACTCCGTATGTCCAGATAGGCCATATTATAGTAAAGTAGATCAGTCTTTTGTAATGGATCGTGTGTCTAGTAAGTGTGATAGTTGGAATCAGCGAACAGTTTCCTGTCTTTTCAGTCTTGTGTGAGGATTCCAGGTTAGTCGTTTGTCCAGATGTAGTCCAAGGTAGCGGATCTGTCTTACAGGGGTAAGAGAAACATCATTAAGGTATACTGTAGGGTAGTCTGTAGGTATACGACAAAGATTTGTAGGGATTTATTTTGATCCTCTAATTACGATAACATTCTTCGAGTACTATTGAATAGTGAAACCCAAAAAAAAATGATTTTATTACCATATGCAATATTATAAAGTGACTTATATTATTTCCACTAACCATCGTGGATGCGAAACTTTTAAGCCATGATTGAATTAAATAAAACGTTGTTAATGCATCATTTTTTTAAAACATACATCGCTTTATTTAGATGTGACCATTCTAACTATTTTAGGTGGTAAAGTTTATATTTCGTGGGTCCGCAATAGAGATGAAAGTCGACCACTCAGGTCGGATTTGAACCGGCACCGATGCAATACAAGCCAGTCACTTACCTCTCCCGGCTACAAAGAGCCCTTACTTGATATTTGATTTATATCTACGTTTAGTTTTACTAAACGGAAGCTACAACTACCTCCTTTAGTTGTATCTAACTTTTTCCAAAAATGCTTTTTAGGAAATTATTTTTAATTTGATAGAAAAGATGCTACAATTATCTATGTATGGCTATAATTAATTTTATTGAAGTCTGAGAATGTGTACACTCTTGTCTACTGTTAATTTTGTCCATTATTAATTAAAAAATGTCATTTTTTCTAGTAGTTCTGGAAAGGTTGTCTGAAATACTTCTGATAACTTCCTGGCAGGTGATGAAAACAACGTTCCCTTAATTTAGCAAGTAATCACATATCGCAGGCTTTTTAATTCAATTCTTTTATTCCTGTCGGTTTTCTTATCAAGGTTAGTAACTTGTGTCGGATTTACGTAATCCGAATTTTGCGGTACTTTTTTGAGCTTGTATAATATCGGGGTCGAGGGTCTCATTTTCTGATTTTCTCTTGCCACGGAGACCGAAAGACTCCAAAGACGCTAGATATTATCTATCCAGGACCTGGCTTGCCCCTACTATCACCGACGAGGACATGCTGGCCGGCCTCTGAGGGAGAAGCAACCTTTCACGAACACCGGACGAAGCAAACACATGGTTTTCACCATTTTAGTCCACCGCTAAACCTGCACCGGGAAGCGACTGGAGGACGTTACCGCGGCGGCGAAGATGTTACCAGATAAACGTTCACTGTTTCTTATTATCCCCAAGCTTCTTCTGGTATCATATTATCTTAATAATTTTCGGCTAAGGCACTAACACCATATGCCCCTCCAGGGACTAACACTTGAATTAAACGCAAATATATGCATGTTCATTAATAAGCAGGTCTCACATTTTCAACCCCCTTTGTTCCACAATAATTAATTTAGTATTTCAACATACATTCAGGATACCTGGAGTAAGAAACGTACCCGATATAAAGACTTGTTTTGAAGCGTTGGAGCGTGGAGTATTGCCTTGCATCCCTGCATTTTTAGAACACATTTTACACAATTATTCCCATTCTATTCTTTTTTTTTTCAAAAATGATTTTCAATACCTTAGATTTCTCCAATAAAGTAGAGTTTTCGGACACTAATGTTACAAAATAATGTAGATTTCAATATTCCTTTTCAGCTACCAGTGACAGGCAGAAAAAAGTCTGAAAAAAAAACAAAGGAAATTTATACTATACTAGAGGGGTTGGACTTTGTACACAGTTTGATTTACAGAGGTGCCTTTGATCAAATTGTAAAAAAAAAATCTGTAATTCTGGTAGAGCCTTATAGTGCCAAAGAGGTTTTCAATCAAGTGAGAGTTGACTATAGTTTGCTATCCATTTGAACCTGTTTGGTATATATATATATTTTTTAACTTCAAGGCGTGGCTCTTCAATTATTTATTTCCTTTGAAAAGACATATCTCGTTTATTGACCGACGATGATGAAGGTTCGAAAATAATGTACTAATAGTACAATGATTACTGATTAAAAAAAAATTGGAGAAAATAATTTGGTCCCCCAGAGGTGATCGAAGGCTATTCAGAAGTCAAAGGAAGGCATTGGGTTCTCCACAATTTGTACCATGCCATTGTTCTAAGATTAACTATGTCTATTAGTTGAAATGTTTGGTTGATACAATAGTACATTTCAATAAATTTAAAAAAAGTATAGATATAAACATTGGCATAGAAATAAGGAAAGCAATGCTTATATACAGTTTGATTTGCTAAGGGATCTAAGGATATATTGCATAACAAATGTCTTTGATATCCCGAGGGATCTATATAGAGCATGCCAACAAGTCGATCACGAGGCCAATTTTGTCGATCGTCGGTCGCTCAAAATATCTGGGGTTGAATCACGTGTACCGTGGACTTTGAAGTGATTGTAGAAGACAAAACTTTCTCGTAATAGTTTAATGCATTCTGGGAATTCCTAAAATTCTGACAGCCTGACAACGTGATCTCCGCCAGTCTAGCCCAATACATTTTGACTTCTGTGTTACACTTGACCAAGAACGCAACAGTTACGACTCGACTAATTGAAGAATAAGTAAGTTTGAATATTTGCTAGTGTAATATGGTAGTTTCTTTTCTTTCCCATTGACTGTTATTCTATTTATCCTCGGTTACCACATAAAGTTTCAATTTTTCTTATGTTTATAATGAAATTACCTTTTCTTTGTTTTAAATTAAATTGCTTTTCTTGCCTATCTATTTACTTGCTAAGTGAATATTCTCGATAACAGATCTCTAAACTGCGGTAATTACATTCAAAGAATAATATGGCAGTATTACAAATATATTAGGTATAACAATAATTCTATATACATTAAGAAGTCGGTATTGTAAACTGTAATAAATATATTGTAACTTTAACATAGTTCTTGTAAATTTGAATATATCTATATAAGATTTTAATATACTTGTATTGCTGTCGCCGATCGTAGTATGCAGTATTGTTATTATTTCTCTCAATGTAACGGAGATAATTACCGCAAGTCAGGAGTTTTTGAATTTTCTAAGAAAATATTTATAATAATAATAATTTATTTATTGTTATTTACAACTGTATACATATATACAAATCAAGTAAATTTCCTGTAAGTGATAATATGGCATGATACAAACATGTGGAGAATCTACCCATTGATAGAACTCCAAAAACATTTCTAAAGGAGAAGATCTCGAGGCCATCTTCTTTTCAGACGCCTAGGAGGATTATTAGATAGTGAAGGAGAAGCCAGGTTAGAAACTAGTTGGTTTGGGTGATTAGGAAGTTTATTATGGAAGGATTGGTATCTGGTTCTGGCCAAATCGGCAACATAGGGGACATTGAGGTCCTGATGGATGATTTGTGACAAAGTAAGTAGCATTAAGGATTTTACGAAGGATTTTGGACTGTAAGGATTGGATTCGAGAAGAATTAGATGGTTTAGTAGAGCCCCATAGCTCAATTCCGAATGTCCAGATAGGCCTTATAATAGTCATGTAGATCAGTCTTTTGTAATGGATTGGAAGTTTGGACTGTTTGTCTAGTATATGTTGTAATAGTCGGAATAGGCGAGCAGTTTCCTGTCTTTTCAGTCTTGTAGAAAATATTTAATTTAATGTTTATTTTTTAAAGCATCATATTTCTTTTCATTCTAGTATATCTGTGAACATGAGTAGTAAACCGAAAAAATCGAAAACTTCTCCCTTCAATGAAGGGAGACTGAATCAAGTAACTGAATCACTTTTTTACAATGGTTAATAATAAATGTTATTTAATATTTGCTGGAATTCACCTTATACTGAAACACAGTGTATAAATATAGTATGCAATTCACACCCCTTCTTCCCCCTTACACTACACCTATGACAACAAGTCGATCGCGACACACTTTTAAGATAAAAGGTAGATCTTATATACAGAAAAGTTGGCCACCCCTGATATAGAGCCTAGGGGATTTCGTAGAGACTTATGAAGAGTTTTGCACTATAGAGATTTTGGATGTAGCGAACATTGACTGCAGTTTGTAATCCATTGAAAAATGAGACATTATGAATATGTTTCAATATTTTTTTTAAAGATATATCTCTTTAGTTGTACTATGGTGAGGAAGATTAGAAATAAATGTGCTTTCCAAGTAACTGAGTAAAAAAAAAAGTAGAAAAACTAATTCGGTCCACCAAAGATGATCGAAGGCTATTGAGAAGTCGAAGGAAGGCTGGAATTAGAAAAGGGAGCCTGGTAAGACTACTAGAGAGGGGATCAGAGGCCCTATCGAGTGGCGTGGAGGGGGATGGGCGGAGAGTTGTGGGGCGGCGCCTCTAGGGGCGTTGCGACCGCCAGCCCGGGACAGTAAGGTGCAGAACCCGAGCCACGTTAGGATGCCAGACCAGACCCGCTGGACATGATCTGGGCCGCCCATCCACCCGTGTGAGTACCTCTACACTAATACTCTACATCTAGGCTACTTCAACTGTACTCAATTTGAGTACTTGTTATCGCTTCGTCTTTACTAAAGAAGGGGTAGTTAAGGTTCCCTTAAGCAAGACTTACTGCAACGTTCAGTTCCTAACGTACTGAGACTTTTCTGATCTCGTATTTATTTACGAATATTTTTAAAAATAAATAAACAAAAAAAAAATAATAATTTAGTTCAATTGCAGTCAAATTATTTTACTCATTTAAACATTTAAAAAAATATACACGTTTAATTTAAAATAATATTCATACCAACCTGAATTTGATTAATAAAAATTACGTCAAAAATATTATTACATTTTATGTCAAATGATTACAAATTTTGTCTAAATTAAAAAAAAAAAAAAAAAAAAAAAAAACTGAACCATACATAATCAAAAGCAGTTGACAAATTGAATGCAGGCGTTAATTGAAAGTGTACTTTGCTGTGATTAAATAGTTTTATATCATAATGAAATAAGTGAAGAATCGAAAATATTTAGGCAATCTTTAACATCGAAATTTAGTTTGAAAATAACGTGTTAGTGTCAGAAATTATTTATTAGAAAGAATTTAAAAATTTATATAAAATATTAAAGAATTTATGTGATCATAATGATAATAATAATTTGATGAAAAACTTTTTTTTTTCGTTTTGTATCATTCTGTTTCTACAGCGTACTGTTAAAAATTAGTTATTAATAAATAAATTATGAAGTAGGAAAAAAA
>NW_027105356.1:49179-70688 GCF_000696795.3 Halyomorpha halys
ATAAATTTAATTTTATCGTGGTTATTAAATATTTTAGCTATTATTCAAAATTCTTTAATACATAATTGCTATAACTTGTTATATAAAAGTAATAGTTTATGTCATGAAATTATTTTAAAAGTAGCATCCTACTGTTGAACACTATTTCGATGAGTGTTGGGATGACAACTGTGTGTAAGGGCGTCGCCTGTTTTACTCACTTCCTTCTTTTAACTTTAAGGTTTAGGCAGAAATTGTCATCTCCCGCCAACAAATTGAATAATAACAATAATGTTTTTTTTTAATTTATAAAATAAATGAAAAAAAGTTAAACATTATTAAAAAAATTATTTAATTTGAGGATATAAAAATATTTTCTATGACACAAAAAAAGTTATTATTTAATACAATTAAGAAATAAAAATTAAAACCTGATAGTCATTAGTAAAAAAAAATATAAATAGATTGTTTTATATTAATTTATTGTTTTAAACGATGTAATACATTTTCGAACAAATATAAGAATACAAGATTTTTAGTAATTCTTAGTAATTTAGAGATATACCGACCCATAGAAAACTGATTATATATTCCATAAAAAAGATTTTATTAAGTTATTTTATTAATTGTATAATGCATATAAATATTATATGTGCTTTATATATTATGCGTAAACAATAAAGTGAACAAATTTCCCGACGATGAAAACTACGCAGTGCGGTTCGCTACGTAGGAACTGACATTAATACCTACTTTGCCGCAACCGCTTCCTGTTAATCAAATTATAGAAAATAAAATGCATTGAAATTATAAATATTATAAGTTATATATGATTATAAATAATTTAATATTTTTTTAATAATATTCTGTGGTAACTATAAAGGCCATACTATCAAAAATATATTTTATCGTATAAAAAAATCATATTAAAATACCCTTAAAATACTTTCTTATTTAATAAAAATGTCAATGAAAAAAATATCATTCTAAATATTCTGTATTTACTGAAAATTTATTATTTTACAAACAGATGTATAGAATAAATTTTATTTAAACCAGACACGTTTAAACTTTTATCGTACATGAACGGTTGAGCTGTTTTGCCTGATAAATTTATTTGCGAATAGAGTTTCCTGCTTTCAGTTTGAAACTTACACGTGAGTAACAAATAACATTTAAATGAAAATTTAATATTGCATACTCTGTTTAAGATTGTACTTATCAAAATATTATAATAGATTATTGTTTTAATAATAATTAAATCAGCGAAATATGTTTAGTTGTAATATCGTAAAACCTGTATTTGATCTATATTATAATAAAATTGTTTATAGAAACGAAAAAAAAAATTAATTAGTCACGAAAAATAAGAAAAACAAACAATTAATTCACTCTAATGCTTTTTTTGAATAGTGGCACGTCTAAAAGTAAAAGTTTGATTTTATTTATAGTTGGACGTATTCCAAAGATAGTATCGTAGAATGGGGCATTTTGTTTAGGTAGTCCTATAATTTATGGCAGCTATTGCAGTTGTTACAAATTATTTTCAGTCTATGGAACAATCGATGGAATACCTCGAAAACAAAAAAAAAAATCATATTTTTTCTGGTGTAGTCTATGCATGATAAGGCGGTATGTCGTTTTGTATAAATTTGATTGAAAAATATTTTTTTTTCGATCTTTTATTTTTTCTCTCACTATTTAATGTATATTATAAACCTTGCAGATTATGAGCAGAAATTTTTTGTTTTGATATAAAAATGATTAAAATTTTCAGTATCCTTTATTTGTTACTTATTAATTATCTTAGTTTTAAATATAATTTTTAACTATTACTTTTGCTTTTAAGACCTTTATGAAAGTCTAAATTAAACCATTTCTCTCAGTTTGTAACTCTTATTTCTGCAATAAATTAATTGGTCACTAACAAAATCTTTGAAGTTTAATAACGATATATATATTAAAAATATAAATAAATAAATTTACAATTATAATGATTTATATATCATAGGGTGTAAATTATTATTATTGTTAGATATTTTTATGATTAAAAAAAATATTTTTTTTTAATAATTTATCTAATTATTGGTCTAATTGGAAAAATTTTAAGGATTTAACAAAAACGAAATATTAAAATTTATTTTATTTCTATAATTCTTTTCTACGTGTTAAAAGCAATTGTAATTTAGGTACTATAAATAAGTTTTTTCATATCTTTGAGGCGTACAATACTAAGGACTTTTTGTATGAATTCTTTCAGTAATTAAAAAAATATATATATAATGAGATGAGTCAATGTTTTGTGCATAAAATTCTCAAATTTTTATTTTTTTTAAACAATTTATTATATTTATTCACTTACTTAAATACCAAAAAATCAATTTAAAAATTCATAATAAGCAATATGAACATAAGAAAAAAAAATTAATATAAAAGTTACTTCAAATATTAATGTAAGAATAATAAAGAATAGTTATACTATATAAAAAATAAAAAGTGGTGTATATGTATTAATGGGAGTGGGATACTAAGTAGTAAGGCACTGTGATACTAACTCTAATGATCTGGGTTCGAATCCGGCTGTGGCAGATAATTATGTATTATATTAATTCAAGTGTGAGTCAACTCAGTAGGTTCGGGAGCCATGTTGGGTCCATTCAGCTTTTTTAAAATAGGCATTCTTGAATTGGGAAAAATTTGGTGGTCAAGCGTGATCCTGACCAAATTACCTCCTTGCACAACCGTTGGTCTAGGAAATACCATCTTTACAAAGTACTGAACCCCTGACCCTGACCCTTCACTGTTTGTAGCGGTACAAGTTTATTGCATTTTCTTTTAAATTTATATATGTATATTTATCAAAAAACAGTTAATTTGATCCTATACTCTCAACATATTTTATTATATATCCGACGTTGCAGGCTATAGGCCATATTCAAAGGGTTAACCTAAATTTCTCATATTATTAACATATAATTCAACTCACACATAACACTAAAATATCTTCTAACATATCTTATAATTGATTTATCACATTCAATAATGCTTAGAGTATAGGATCTAATTAATTATTTGTTTTTATCAAAGTTAACTTCTCTTAGACAATTAATAAATATAGATTATACAATTTTTACACTAAAAATGATTATTTTATAATGAATAGGATATATTATTAACAATGTACCTCAAAGTAGGAAAATACTTATGATTTAACATGAACAATATGTTAACATTAATTTTATTTTTAGATGTTAATAGTAATTAATTAATTAATTAAGTATTGTAGATAGGTGATAAGGCATGTTGGAGAGCTGCGATTGTTTTAGAGGTTTTACTGCATTTTTCTTTACAAATTAAAAAAAAATTGTATCGAAAATTCTATATTTTAAATAAACGAAATTCATAAATTTAATATCAACTTTATCATATCATATCTATTTACTGACATAAAATACCAAAAATCAATTAAAAAATAATTATATGCAATACCTGGGGAACAAATATTAATATAAAATTACAACAAATATTAATATAAAAGTTACTGTTTAAGTATATATTTTTTTGTTTATATTTTTTTATTTATTATATATTACAGTTACACCATATAAAAAACTTCATTAGAAATGTTGTATGAGTACCAATCTTCATTATAATGAAAACAACATTTCGGGATCGTAATCCCATCTTCAGGTTTCTATAACAAATTTTCAAATAAGATTACATGTTTACAACATTTACAATATATCAAAATATTAATTAAATGTTTTTTTTATTATAAACAAATTACCTGATTAACATCTCTATCTAACACAATATGTTACTCCTTATTGGTCTAAACTAGCTAATATCAAAATATTATTATCACTTATTAAAATTTCTTTAATAATTAAACTATTACTTATTATAAATAAGGAGATACAATTCCCTTCCTGAAATGTTACCTTTAACTGTGATAACAATTAGATAAATTCAGACCAACATTCTCCTACTTCTATTACTTAAAAGATGAACAATATAATAACATTTAAAAACATATTTTATTAAAAACTAAAATATTGTATTATATAGAGATGTTAATCAGGTAATTTGTTTATAATAAAAATTTTAAATGTTGTAAGCACGTGACATAAGAAAGGTGAAGATGGGGTGACAACCCCGAAACTTTGTTTTCTTTTTAATGAAATAAAATATATACATAAAACAGGAAAGAGTGTTATTCATTCAACATGTCTAATTAGTTTTCAAAAAAAACTCTTCCAGTAGAAGATATTATATTAATAAAAAACGTTATATATATAGTGTTACACTAAATATTAGTCTTATATACTGAACAGCATTTATTGTTAAAATTGTATTAAATATAATTAATAATTACGAATTCATTATTCTTGGTCATTCATTTAACCATTTTGCATATTCAATAAATTTTATTATTTTATGTATTTTTTAAAATTTTATTTTATTTTTTGGGCTTAGTCCAATTATAATTAATCTAAGTCAACAACATTGCTAAATGTATGTTAATGGGAACATTCTAAATATTTTTAGAAAGAGAGCAGAGAAGCAAAATGGAAATTAGTACCTAATAATAATTTCTTCTGGATTAATTTTGGCATTGAAGGAAATCCGCCATCCATTATCTCTGTCTTTTGTAACCATTTTTTGGAAACTATCATTCCTAGAGTCAATAGGTTCCTAGAGTTTATAGATAAAAAGTAACATGTTACTTACGGCCAACGTGTTACTTACGGCCAAGGTTACATAAACATCAAGAATATTTTTAAGTTTCTAAGTACTGAAAACTACTGTTATGTTAAATCCAGGACAGAACTAACCTTGGACTTAGAAATCGATCCTTCGTAGTTTAAGGTATATTTGGCATGAGCTAGGTCAGTACGGTTTGGATCGTAATTCAAGAGTATATTCTTGAACTTTTTCATATTTGATTTTTTGTGGTATTTTTTAAGTCCATATTAAGAATTTTTGTTATGTTCTATGATTTTTTAAGGGAAACGACTTTATATTGCCTGCAAGAATGACAATATTTTTAAGTTAGTAGAGTTTTTTTTTTCTTCCTGAATTATTAGCATAGAACTATGATAAGTGAAATTGTGAAAAAAAAATTCCAAAAAATATCTTCGAATTTTAATTTATTTGCTATTGAGTAGTAATAATAATACCATTTTTAATTGTTATTGAAGGATTTATTTAATGCTAAACACCTGGTAAAAGTAGTATAAAATATTTCTTTCAGTTTCAACCGTATTCAACCCGTACAAACGGTATTTCGCGATGAAGCTAACCATTTATACCTGTATTATGGAAATCCTGGCTATCATTTGATATGGGATAAATTAAGCATCCATTTACCATATTTTTATTAATTACATTTATGCGATTTTTGTTAACACAAGTTTAACTATTAATAACTAAACTAAAATTATTGTACTTGCTCGCAATTCAGAAAAAATATATATATCAGACTGTTATTTCGTGTACTCAATTAGTAACGAGAACTAGATATCAGCTATCGATTCAGGGTTATCGTTTGCAAGGTTCACTGACTGTGGAACAGCTATACAGCGTTACTGATACTGCAAGTTTCGATATTTGTTATAGATTAAACATCGATTCATAAATTAAACAATTAGCTTTGTATCATTTGTGTTAAACAAATACAAGAAAATAATATTTAAAATGTAATTAAATAAATAAAAAAATTAAATAGACACAACTTTCATTAAAATTAAATATAAAAAAATTGTTGTATACACTGTAGGCAGTTTCGAAATTAACTTATTCTCCATATCACAGCCCTCGAAGATTGATGTCGTAATTGGAAGATTAAGATAAATGCCAATAAAATCCCATCAAATCACCTTTACCCTTCGTCGTAAACCTACTGACTGCCCTACAGTTTCATTTAACCATGTTACTCTTACCCTTTTCGAACAGATCCGCTACCTTGGACTACATTTGGACAACCGATTAACCTGGAATCATACCAGACTGAAAAGACGGGAAACTGCACGTCGATTTCGACTATTACAGCACTTACTAGACAAACGGTCTAAACTTCGAACACATTACAAAAGACTGATCTGCATGACTGTAATAAGGCCAATCTGGACATATGGAGTTGAGCTTTGGGGCTCCACTAAACCTTCGAATTCCTTTCGTATTCAATCCTTACAATCCAAAATCCTTCGTAAAATCCTCAATGCTATTTACTTTGTCACAAATAAAATATACATAAAGACCTTAATGTTCCCTATGTAACCGATCTAGCCCGAACCGGATATCACTCCTTCCATTCACTCAAACCCCCCCCTAGTTTCTAATCTTGCATCCTCTTCCATTCCTGACAATCCTCCGAGGCGCCTGAAAAAAAGTTGGCCACGAGACCAGCTAATGTAAAATGTCATTAGAGTGCTACCAATTGGTAGTTTCTCTACACGCTTGTAACACTCCAATTTAACTTAGATCAGATTTACTAAATGTATTATAATTTACAGTAGTAAATAGCAATAAATAAATATTAAAAAAAAACAACTTATTCTATTTGTATTTCTCTTAATAGTTTTTATAATCTTCATAATTTGTATTCACGCCCTAAAATAGTGATGACATTAAATTCGATGCACTACTTGTGAAAATGTAAGAGGCAATAGGGGGAGTAGTACCCAGTGGTACCCAGCTACTCCAGGCGTGGTATAAAATTTAATGAATTGATGAGAAGATCCTTCATCCAGCTTCTCTTCAGTATTATGAAAACGTTATCAGGCATGGCTGTTATGAACATGTTATTTATGAAAGGGGTAAGATATCCTTTTAATTTTTCATGGAATTATTTTTGAATGGTCCATTTATATTCATTGATAGTTAGCATTTGAATATAAGTATGTAAAGTCATGTTACTGACGTATTAAGAAGGTTTTAAAACTGTCTTTATTCATTTTATTGGAAAGAAATGAAGTTTATTTATGTCTGTCTATTTTTTTAGTCTAAGTTTAATTTTCCATATGCTACAAAATATTATTATATACTAAGATTATCATACTAATTTGGACATAGGATATTAACCTATGGGGCTCTACCCAACCATCGAATTCCTCCCGTATCCAATCCTTACATCCAAAATCCTCCGTAAAATCTTTGATGCTCCTTATTACGTCACAAATGAATTTCCACTAAGACTTTAACATCTCTTTCGTGGCAGATTTGATTGAAATATATATGCGTCTTTCATTCCAAACTCCTATCCATACCAACCCATTAGTTCTTAACCTCTCATCCTTAACAATCTCTGATAATCCTCCGAGGCGTCTGAAAAGTAGATGACTATGGGACTTTCTCACTTAAATTAATGTTTGAAGTACCACCATTGGGTGGTTTCTTCCAAAGATTTTCAAGTTTTTGAAACATTCATCCAATTTACTTATTGTATTTTTTTTTGTACATTTGTAAGTTAGAATAAGTAAATAAAATAAAATAAAAAAAGTCATAATTAGTTCGAAAGGAGTGAAAAAATTTTTAGACTTTGAGAAAGAATTTGTATATTTTTCTTGATATATGGACTCCATGTTATTCTTTAGTTTATAGTCAGTCCAAAGAGTACAGTGTTTGTGGAACCGGGATGTTGTCAACAGATCCTAGATGTTTCAAGTCGATAAATAAAGGTTATGTTTTGAGATTTATCTTCATTTAGTAGGACTTTTCATAATTTACACGTTTCTTGTAAAGTTAGATACTTTTACCGGGTCATGTGCATTTTGATTGCTGGTCTCATGAACCATGCGATATTCTTACAAGAAGATGATCAATTTAAGATAAACTAAAAAAAAAATGTGAGCACCCAAAAGCTCGACGTTATTTAAAACTACCCTACCTATCAAAGGCCTACAATTTGAATTTTTTAAAATATTTTTGAAAAATCAAGGAGCTTTAATAATGAAGTAAAATATTTTTTTATAAGATGCAGTTATTTAAAACAAACGCAAAAATTATAAATATTATACAGACAATTAAATAAAGCAGGCCTAATTTGGGAGAACTTACCTTATATACAATTTAAAAGGCAATGGATTAATTTTTTTTATCAAAAAAAGAGGATTAAAACTCAATATATCGACTTTAAATTTCAAAGGATATTTAAAAAAAATCTATTAAGCTTTTTAACGGAAAATTTAACCAACGGAAAGTTGAACATAAGATTCTTTAAAATATTCAACTTTTTCAAGATAAGTAGTAATCCAATAAGTCGTTATGAAAATAAATAATAAGGTAGGCCTTATTTGGGTGGCATATCATTTAGATAACTTAATACATAATTGACGAGTTTCCTATCAAAACTTAATATATAAATCCACTTTTAAATATATTATATTTGATAATTATTATAGGTACCTTTAGTGTAGAAAAATCAAATGTTTATTGAAAAGGTTGATTTTTAAAACCTGCTTCATACGAAAAAAATGAATTTTGAAATTAACTATATAAGATTTTGATGAAGAATGTGTTTAAATAATCTTTATTTTTTGGAAAAGGATATATTACATTCCCATTGAAAACTGCTTAGTTAAAAATAATCCTTAACACGCATTAAAGTGAGAATACAGTTCTGCCATACGCAGCAATATTGCGGGTTGTGTATGTATGCAGCTTGGAGGATTAAAGTATATACAGTGTACTTAATCTGTACGTATATCTTCTTTGTACCTAATAACTAGTATTATAGCTTAAAACAGTTAATATCTCCATATTTTTTTTAATACTGTTATTGCAAGTTATATAATAAACCTTTTATAATTTTAACTTTACAATTACCAGGGTTATATATTTATGTCTTACAATTTATGGGAAAGAAAAATAACCTTAAAACTCCTGTCAACATTTTATTGGCATTTAGAAGATTCAAACTCACCGTTCATTTTCAAATCAATATCTAAAATCAAAATAAAAATTATTAAAAACTTCAACATTATTCCAAATACATAATTTTTATAAACATAATAATCTTTTATTTATTTATTGAAATTTACAACTGAAATTCAGAGAAACATAAAATAAAAAGAAAATAATAACAAACAATCATCGTAACATACATAACATTTTTATTATTTATTTACTTAAATTTACAACTGTATAAAAAAATTATAATAATTAAATGTAATAATTGTTTCAGAACACATGAAATCTTGAGAAAGAACCACCCAATGGTGATACTTCAAATATTAATTTAAATTAGAAGGTCCCGTGGCAATCTTCTATGTGAGAAAAAGGTCGGTTGCGCGGTTAGTTAAGATACACAAATATACATAATTTAAAAAAAAAATAAATAAATAAAAACAAACAAACATAGGAACATACCTAACATTTTATTTATTTAATGAAATTTATGACTGTACAAAAAAAAAAAAAAAAAAAAAAAATAGTAAATTTGAGTAAGGTTTCGAACAATGGATAGTCTTGGGAAGGAACCACCAAATGGTGGTACTTCAACCATTAATTTAAATTAGAATGTCCCTTGGCAATCTTCTATTTTAGGAAAATATATAAAAAAGATACAGAACTTATTTATTTGTGCTGACATTTCGACCTAAAGTTCAGTCCTTCATCATGGCTGAAAAACAAAACGAGATATTCTTGATTCAGAGAAACAAAAAAAAATATGGGAACATAAATAACATTTGATTTATTTAATGAATTAAATTTGAGGAAGATTTCGAACAATGGGTAGTCTTGGGAAGGAACCACCCAATGGTGGTACTTCAAACATTAATTTAAATTAGAATGTCCCGTGGCCATCTTCTATTCAGAAACCTCGGAGGATTATCAGTGATTGTTAATAATGAAAGATTAAGAACTAATGAGTAAGGAGTTTGAAATTAAACATACCTATTTCTCGAGCGCCAAGGGAGTAGTCTACTAAAATAAGGCCTATTTTGGTTTACGGAGTTGATCTTTTGGATTCCACTGAAACAATCGACTTTCTTACGTACCAAACCTTAAAATCTAAATTCCTTCAAAAAATCTCGTTGGTCAGAAAATAATTATCTGAACTGCAGGATTCGAAACCCGAGTTAGTAGCATTGTGCATTACCTCAATGCCACCGTGCTATCAGGATCATTAGTATCATTACTTTGCCACAGATAAAATCATCTATAAAGAACTTAATGTTCTATTTGTAGCTAATCTAGCCCGAACCAGATATAGTTTTTCCATAATAAATTCCCTACTAGTTTCCAAACTTGATTCCTTTCCTATTCCTAATAATCTTCCAAGGCTCTTAAAAAGAAGGTGGTCTCTAGACCTAATGTACGATTTTTTAGGAAGCTACCAATGGATATCTTCTTCACATATCTTCCACATGATTACAGTTTATCACATTTACTTGCTGTATTTTTATATAAATTTCATGAAATAAATTTTAAAAATGTTTATGTTTTAAAAATAAAATCTGCAGTACAAGACGTTGTAAATACATATGTTTATCAAGGAAATTAGTTTTCACATAGGTAACTGAATGTAGTTAACTGAAGAGGACGAGCAATTTTTGAAAAAAAAAAAAAAAAATTCTTGTACACGCGTAAGCAAATGTAGACGATAGAATTTACATTAAAAATCAGGCTAGACCTTGTAAACTATAATTTGTGAGAACTAGGACTGACCGTTTTCAAATAGGAAAAAAGAAATTTTAATTAAAATTTCAATATATACGATTTATAAGTATACTATCACCTCTCTTCCTAGATTTTTACTTCACATACACTGTATCTAATTGTCGAGTCATTAGCAAACCTACGTATAGATTTCAGAACGATAAGGTATGGTCGAATTAAAATCTGTGTAATTCAATCAGAATGATGTTTTGATTGAAGGATCGTTTTCGACATTCCAATTACCTCTTGTTCACCCGAGGCCGTGTTCCTGACAAGACCTTGTCGAGCTTTTTGTTTGTTCAAGTCCAATTCAACTTAAAAGACTTTCAAAATTGAATACCAACCATTTAAAAATTTGGGGTCTTCCAGATTCATTTTAAAATAAGCATTGTCACTTAGGCATGTGTGGAGTCATATTCTTTTACTATTACTTTCATTCTTACAAACAGAATTCAATATGACCCAGAGCTGAGTTTCAACTTTGAGATGTTAAAATTTAAATCTATTTTAAAAATTGAAATTGGCTATCGAAGATAAGAAAATGTATTCTTAGTATTACGCCAGGAGAGAAAAATTTTATTCAAAAAAATTGTGCTGGCCAACTGTATTGGGTTATTTAATACAGAGCATACTTATACTTAGTCAAATTTTTTTTATTCTTATAATGTATAAGCATATTATAGTAAATTTGTAATATGTAATAGCATTACATGATTTTTTAAAATAATTTTTATTCATTTACTATTTTCTTTATATACTTTATTTTATCATTTTTTCTTTATTATTTTTTTTTCTATTAATAATCTATGTAGCTTAAAAAGTTGAAGCTACCATTTCATTTCCTGCTGCACATTCTTTATCATTTTTTACCCTAACTGCCTCTCACTGGAACTCCATTCCCTATATAACAAACGTAATGTACCAACCCCTCTCTTGTTTAAAACTATTTTATTTAACTACCTTTTACTTTATCAATCTAATTCAGTATTATAATAGTACAGATGATTTGTAACTACCTTTTAGTTTTTTTTTTTTTTTTTTGTATTCAGTCAGTTCGTTTTTAATATTTTTTTCTCAGTATATAAAATTATTTATATTCAATTTTAATATAAGTTTTAATTAAGTCACATTGTTTTTGTCCAATATCTGCTATCGTAAAATTAAAATTACCTTATAACTGTTCTGAAGGGTCCTAGTTCCAGAATAAAGGTCAATTTTTTAATTTCATTTCATTCTGTTAAGCATGAGATTTCAATTAAGAACGGAAATCAATCTCAGCCAAAAAATACTCGTATATATCCTTTAAAATTTTCTCTTTGTTTATTTTACAAGTATTTTGTCACATGATTTTTTATTAAATTAAATTAATATAAATAGTACACATCATAATATAATAATTAAATAATTATATTTTTAATGGTTATGTAAAAATAACTCGAGAGAAACTGAGCTGTTAATAAATGCTTTCTAGATATTTTTTTCTTTTGTGTTTACCCCGCGGAACTAAGCTGACGCCTGGAAGATCATTTGTTATCGAGTTTTCAAAAAAGGTAAACGACGCCATAATGTAACAAGGTATCGATCCGTGGTTTCAATATTCTCTACTTCAACTCTTGTTAGGAAATTCATGATATATTATCTGTTGATAAGGAGACTACTGTATTATTTATTTATATATAAATTTATTTATTCAGAAAGGTGCAACCAATATGGTCTGAAGAGATGGTAACATTTATAGTATCTATTTAATATACAGAAATGATGAGCATATATAATATAAGAGTTAGTTACACTTCTGATTAATAGGGCACTGTGGAGTTAACTACGATTTATAAGCTAGAACAGTACAATATAAATTAATTTCTAGTGAGAAGATTAATAATTCAATTAACAAAATATTAATAAATATAGAATACTGAAATTAAAATATATGGAGAAGTTGGTCGAAGGGTGCGGTCAGCAAACGAACAAAAATCTATTTAATTAAAAAATCTATTGAGCTGCAGGCCTACCTTCTACGCCATAACCCTGAAACTCTGGCCGAAACGTCGGCATAAAATAAATAAATATGGTTTTGTTTATTTATGTTGTTCTTTGCTGACCGCACCCCCCGACAAACTTCTCCAATCGAAAATCTATTTATTTGTTCTGACGTTTCGACCTGAATTTCAGATCTTCACCAGGAAGTTAAGGCAGAGGTTCTGACAAGACTGGTCTTAATTCCCTGATGAATATCTGAAATTCAAGTCGAAATGTCGGCTCGAATAAATAGCTTTTGTTTATTTGCTGACCGCCCTCCCCCCCGACCATCTTCTCCACATATCTATTGCCAACTGTCAACTATTCATTAAAAATGAAAATAAAGTAAAAAAAAAAAAAAAATGAATGAACTTACTTGCTTATATAATTAATAATTAATAAATTAATAATAACGAGCTAATGAATTCGTTATAAGTTTGTAGTGAACTTGACTAAAAATAGGAATGAAATAAAACAAAATATAAAATATGTAACATACTATCTAATATAAAGAACCAATAAAAAAAGAAGCATAAAACTAAAGAGCAACTAAAGGATGCAATCAATTAATCTTTTATTTATTGCTGTATCTTTATTCCTCATCAGTCTTAAGAGAAATTCCTGATAGTAGTAATTTTGAACAAACGGGTTTTTAGATCCAGTCAATTAAAAGGAGACAGGAAGGAATTTATTTACGTCACGTGGCAATACATGTCCTAGTTTAACATTTTCCAATTTGCAACTCCCTCCCATTTACCTTCCAGTCCAAATGATTTAAAGAGGAACTTTCATAAACTATAGAGTGTTTTTTTTTTGTCTTTTTTATTTTAATTGTTATAGCTTAATACTATTAAGCTATAACATTTTTTTTATTTTTACTTTAACTGAATAGCAACAGAATAAATTAGTGAGCCCGACTTTATCTTCCATCTCAATATTTTAAAATTAATACATTGGTTGAACTCCCCCTCTCTTTGTACACAGTTCTCCGTAAATATTGGTTTTCAAACGCGTAATCGATGGGTGTTTGTTCATTCCCAACCAAATTATCAAATTTTATCGATCACTTGACAGTCAACAGAATCAGGTTCCCTCCCTCTTAAAACTTAACCCAAACGTTATAAGCGTCAATAAAAAGATAATTATTTTATGTGTATGCTATCTAAAATTATAAATAAAAATAGAGCCCAGAATAGCAGCAGGAAATAAATTTTATTTCTCACTGCAGAAAATACTGAATTTTAGAACTCTCTCTAAAAGTATGAGAGTGGTCACTTACAAAACCATCATAAGGCCAGAAGTGATCCATAGGTGAGAAACATGTCCCTTGACAAGAAAAGCAGAACAGATTCTCAACTCCTGGGAGAGAAAGGTATTGAGAAGGGAAGGAGTTTTGGAGAATGGAGTTTGGAGAAGAAGAAGGATTGAAGAACTGATAAATCTGTACGGGGAACCCAGGATCGTGGCATTAATTAAAAGAGCAAGATTAAGATGGTTAGGACACGTTGAGAGGATGCCCGATGAAAGGATTCTCAAAAAGATGGTTTAAGGCAAAGCAGATGGAAAACGGAAAAAAAGACGTCCCTGGATCAGATGGCTGGACGATGTGGAAGAGGATTTGAAGCTCTTGAAGGTTGCCAGGTGGAAGGAGAAAGCAAGAGACCGTGTAGACTGGTTGGCTGTTGTGGAGGAGGCCCAGGTTCTTGCAGGTAGTGTAGTGCCATAATAATAATAATACTAATATCTAAAAATATAGAATGAAATCATGGAATTAGTTGACTAAAAAAAATGCCAGTTCCAACCCCTCAAACTATCTTGCAAGACTTGTTATAAACTGAAGATCTTGACTTAGAGGAATACAAAACTTTTCCTTGATGTAATAATTATAATTATAAAGGTTTAGTGAACCCGAAGGTTCGATGCCGATACCACCAATCGTTATCTCCTGTGACACCCCTCCAAACCCAAATCTTCTAAATTAGTCTTAACGCAATCTTCCCATCTACATTTCGGCCAACCCTCCAGACGTTTACCTGTCGGTCCAGTGTTTATTAACATTTTAGGAGTCCGTTAGGTACAGAGTTCCTTAAATAACAACCTTACACGCTCATCATATTCTCAGCAATGCTATAACCTTGATTATATTTACCGAGCACAGTTCCTTCTATTCTGCGTTTTGTAGCATTCTAAATTCTCGGGTTAACTCATCCTTTTTCGTACCGAATATTTTGCGTAATACTTTATTTTCAAAAATTATTTTTATTTATAACGCAAAATTTATCTTTCCACTCAAAAATAAAATCCATATTACTTATTTCCCTTAGCAATAGCCCCCCCCCCCTATGTTCATTAGTTCTGATAGTATATCTATGGGGATTATAACAATGTACAGTACTTTTTTTTTTTTTATTAATTTCGAAAATTAAACCAAATATGGTCCGACTTGGTGACATCTATCGGTCGATGCTGAAATAAAATACACAAATTATAGACATAAATGAAATCTATTAATTAAAGTTTTTACTATTGTGGCGTTGTTGAGGCTACAATAATTAATCAGCTAGATCAGTACAATATGAATTCATCTCAAGTGATATAATTAAGAATTCAATTAACAACTACTTAAAAAAATTAAGTAAAAAATAGTCATAATAATAATCACTAAAAGGACTTTGATGTGAATAATTAAGCTGCAAATTTACAATTACTGATTTAATGTAATAATAAAAATAATACAAGATGATGCAGAATATGATAAAAATATGGATTCATTAATATATATTACTAAGCATACATATAAATTATTACTTCTAATTGTAATATAATAAATAAATTATGTGGAATTAAAAAAAAAATACCGATAGATATGGGCATTTGTTGAATCCAAATCAGTTATTGGGAATCGTAGAAGTTAGAAAGTACCCAGTAAAATATTTCTTTTTTAGTTTTCTTTGTGGTCTTGTTGAGTTCTTTTGGTAAGGGATAGAACAGATATGGTACTATAAAGTTTTAAGTAAATTTTCAAATAATATATTGTTATAGGGTTGTTCGATAAATTAATTTTTTTTCCTAACATTTTTTAGATATTTGATTTCTTTTCAAAATAAATGATTATCCATAAATTTTAAGATAATTGTATAAAAATAAAATAGTTTAGGTGGTATAGTACCGACAATTTTAAGATTTTCTGCTTTATTATTGTTCTTAATGTTCGATTTTGTAAATTTGGAAGTTTGGTTAAATGACTGTCAACAATGGCACTGTACTCATTCGATCCCATATCGATATATCGATTCAAATAATGGTTTGTACTTTAATTGTCTTAAAGTTTCACTGTTAGGAACCAATAGGATGTAAGCAATTTTATATGTGCATACACCTAATCACTTTAGAATATTTACTATGTTTGGTTCCCAAAAAGAAGCATTATCCAATCATTAATCTGGATATTTATATTTGTTAATTACATTTAATGTCTTCTAAATTCTATGACAAAACTGATCTTGGGTCAGGTATATCTAATCTGTGAACCCAGTGTGGTAATACAATATACAATTTGGGACTCATTCGATCGATCCAAAAAAAAAAAACACTTCCGAAAGTAAGATAGACAGTTAATTAAGAAAACGGAGACAACTACCCTCTCAGTCCACTGTATGGATCTTTCTCCTCCTCGCCCGTCAAACAAGATCTAATAACTGCACCCATCCTAAGAGAGAAATTCTCCGCTTAAAAACTTACTATATCTAAACACATATCACAAATGAAATTAAAAAAAAATCGTCATTTGTATATTACAGAAAATAATCGATTCTTTTAATTCTATATAAATTAAATTCCGATTTTTTACAAGTAGATATAATTCCAATAAAGGACTGTTTTCAGCTTAAGCAGCGTCGCATAACGGTTCTAACGTAAACAAAAACATTTAAAAAGAATTTTAATTTAAGCGCTTGTGTGCTTATGATATTTATATGAGATATATTACTGTTAATTTTAATAAAAATAAAATATGTCTAAAATGGATAACGAAAAAGAAATATGTTCAATTAATGTGATTATGAGTGTAGTGATAACTTGGATTTTTGCAACAATTCCTCTTCATACTGAAACATGTTTTAAATAGTAAAATACACTGGAATAACTATTAATTATTTATAAAATTAAAGATTCAAAAATTACTTATTTCATCAATTCAAAAATACATAATAATTTTGTGTGTTTTTTAAATATTAATATGTCAAGAAAAAAAAAAATTATATCATTTTCTGAAATTTCACTAAAAATAAATATGATTCTCAACTAGTTAATTTGTTTTTAGACCATATCATTTTATTTTAATTTTATTTTACTCGTTTAAATAATTACATCCTATGTGGTTCGATCAGACGACAACATCCATCGGTCGGTGCTAAAATAACACATAAAATGATAGACATTAGTGAAATGTAAATATTACAGTTTTGACTATTAATGTATTGTAGAGGCTATACATTTTTTAAGCTAGATAAGTATAATATGAATTGATCTCAAGTGATGCCATTAATAATTTAATTAACAAATACTAAAATGTAAATAAAGCAAAAAATAAAAATAAAATAATAATTATTTAAAATAATAAAAACTGAAAGGATTTCGAAGTGAATAATAAAGCTGTAAATTCACACTTAGTGAATTAATATAATAATGAAAATAAAACCAGACGATACAGAATAAGGATCTAATAATATATATTACTAAGCACACACATACATTGCTACTTGTAATTGTAATATAATAAATAAATTATGTGAAGTTAGATATGGTCATTTGGTGAATCGAAATCAATTATTGAGAACAAATTACTGAGGTACTAAAGACCCATTAAAATTTTCTTAATTAATTTCTTTGGAAATAAATGAAGTTTATTTATGTTCGTCAATTTTATTTTTTAATATTTTTTTTTTTTTTTTTGGTCTAAACTTTAATTTTCCATTCACTGCAAATAATTGATAACAAAAACGGAACAGAGCTTTGGGGCTGCACCAAACCACCAAATTCCTCCAGTAACCAATCTTTATAATTCGAAATCTTCCTTAAAATCCTTAATGCTCCTTATTATTTTCACAAATAAGCTCATCCATAAAGACCTCACTATCCCATTCGTTGAAAATTCGGCCCGAAATAGACATACCTCCTATTATAGCAAAATCCTTACTCACTTAAACCCATTAGTTCTTAATCTTTAATTTTTTTTTTTTATTTATTTAAGTGTTTCGACCACTCGGGCCATTTACACTTGATTTACAAATTCGATAACAATTGGCATGTTCATACAGTTGAAATACAAATACAGTAAAAATTACAAAGTGAGAAATTTACAATCAGAATTACCATTACATATTAACAATTACAATTTACACTTTTAATTTGTTATTTACATTTTTAAAATTTATTACTGTTGTGGAGTCTTCTCCGATCATTTCCTGTACACATGAAGAGAATCGGTGTGACTCCAGAGCAACCCAGTAAGAATGTGCCCAATATATATTATTAAGATATACATATATTATTGCCCATTATATGTATGTATGTATTAAATATAATAATAAAGGAGGGTACAGAAAAAAATATAGAGTTGTAAATTTCAATGAGTTAAAAAAAAATTGTTATGTATATTCCCAGGTTTGTTATTATTTTATTCATATGTTTCTCAGGTAAATGCGCACCTGACCTTTTCCTCATGTCAATCTATGGCCAACTACTCACACCTCAATTTGTATTCAAGAGTTTGAGTACTTGTATACAAGAGTTTGAATAGATCCGCTTACACAGATTCCTTGAAGGATGTTTTCCGCAATGCCGGAGGAATGTTTTCCAAAGGAAACCCCAGAACATCGTTAGTGGTCAGGAAAAATTCCTCGAATTAATTTATTCAGTGAGTCGGGGGGGAGGGGAGGGTGCTAAGTCGGGAGTGGCTTGGTGAAATGTAAAACGACTAGCGATAAATTGAAACCCTAGCCCCGACTCCTAACTACCAGCCCGAGCTGAGCTTAATCATAAGGAGCCGACGTCCTCATCACCGTAATGCATATTCAGAATTAAACATGATAGCATCCTCAGCCTCCTCTCTAATTTATTTTGTAGACTACACTCCCGAGGCGCTCGGGTGTCTCCGGGGAGTTGGGCGATTAGGAAAGGAACTCAGCCACTGTTTGACAAATAGCCACGTAAAAGTCATTATCTTCCCTTTAATGTCAGTAAAAAAAAAAAGTGCATACGAATAATTTTTTTTTTATTATATCTTTATTGGCATTTACAACTGTACATAATAATACCTCCAGTAAATTTGGTGTAAGATCATAGAAGAATGATACAGGCATGTAGAGATTATACCCATTGTTAGCCTCTATTAACTTGTTACATTAGAAGGTCTCATGGCCATCTTTTTTTTAAGCGCCTCGGTTGATTGTTTGTAATAGAAGAGGAAGCAGAGTTAGAAACTAGTAGGTTTGGGTGGTTAAGGAGTTTATACTGGAAGGAATGATGTCTGGTTCGGGCTAGATCGGTTACGTATGGAACACTAAGGTCTTTATGGATGATTTTATTTGTGACAAAGTAATGACCATTGAAGTGAATACGAGAAGAATTCGAATGGCTCCAGATAGGCCTTATTATAGTCATATAGATCCATCTTTTGTAATGAATTGGTAGTTTAGACCGTTTGTGAACTAAGTTTCCTGCCATTTCAGTCTTGTTTTAGGATTCCAGGTCAGTCGTTTGTCCAGATGTAGTCTAAGGTAACGGATCTATTCGACAGGGGTAAAAGTAACATTATTAAAGTATACTATAAGGCAGTCGGTAGGTATAGATGGAGAGTAAAGTGATCTGATGGAATTTATTGGGATTTATTTTGATCCTGTCTGCGTTCAGTATGTCACAGTTTGAAAATTTTAGTGTTAATCGATATTACAGTTCGGAATCAGGCCTTTTCTGCGTTTTTGGCCTTTGACTTGAATATGAGTTGCTGCGAATTAGTTGGCTAGTATAATTCATTATAACAACCAGACCCTGCCTACTTTCAATAAATGTCTGAGTGGCCATCTTGGTTTTTTAATATTTCCACTGTTGATGAGCCAGTAAAGACGTGGGCCCACCAACGTTTGACTAATTGGACTTGAACTAAACATCTCTGACCTTTTGAAGCGTACCCATCGGAGTCGACCAACAGTAATTACTATATATTTATTATTTTTATTTATTCTTTTATTTTATTTTATCTTGAAAGAAACTTTCATTTAAATTTATGTTCTTTATTTAATTTGTGAATATTATACTTTATGTTTTCAATTGTTAGCTTAGTCAGATAATTAAATTTTAATCATTATAATACTTCCCTACAAGAAGACTTCGTTGATTGAGGTGGCTTTAACAAGTTCAACTCCTACGTTTCAGCCATTTCAGCTATTCTCAATTATAACTATTGATTAACATTTCAATTAGACTCTAATTATAACAAATTATTTTCAAAAAACATTCTGAATTATTAATTATTCTATCTTTTTATATTATCACACCTATAATTTTATTAAAAATGTTTTTAACACAATATGATGAAATTAAACAGATATGGCGCCATATAGTTACAAGTATGTT
Source organism: Halyomorpha halys (assembly GCF_000696795.3). NCBI lineage: Eukaryota > Metazoa > Arthropoda > Insecta > Hemiptera > Pentatomidae > Halyomorpha > Halyomorpha halys. The sequence continues at coordinate 69,475 of NW_027105356.1, forward strand.
TTCCAAATCGATTGTTATATGATGGTTCGATAAATTTAACGTTTTTTTTTATTTGCTCTATTATTTAAAAAAATAATGTTCATATATTACAGGATAATTTTTTAAAAGTAAAATAGTTAAGGTAGTAATATAGAATCAATTAAAGTTATAAACAACAGCGTTGAAATAACTTCTTCTCTTACTTGGCTCTTTGTTACATAACTGTTAGCAACTAAGTACAGCTTAAGTTATACCAATCAGTAAATTGGTTATACGAGGAAGTAATTGCTTAATTAACTTGTCTAATTGGCCGTTCCCGATCACCCAATATATAAAAATAATATCCAGTTTATAACTGAAGATATTTTAGAAGAAGTGAGAATAAAGGGACAGTATTAGATTGAATAATTAATTAATATTATTTGAATAATAAGTCCTCATTATGGAAGGACCGTTTGCCCAATCCACTAAACCAATCTAAATGCAATCAACTCGCACGTATTGTCTTGCCGTTCAATCTAAACTCACTCCATTAACATGTTACTTGTAGAACTTAACTATATCAACTCTGAGTTACTATTGAAGGCAAATTTATTTTAATTACTTAATTAAATTTTAAAAAAATAAAGGCAGAAAATGTTCTATGTATAGTTTAAAAATTCGTATATTTTATTATTTAATTTTTTTATAAAACTGCACATTTAATGAAACTAATAATGTTGGAGCTACACTTTTGTAAAGTGTGAAATAGGTGTTGTAGTAGTCGAAATCTCCAGGGGCACATTTACAGTTAACATACGATCAAAGCTGTTTAACACTAATCCCGTGTGAATTTATTTATTTTTTAACTCTTTGTAATATCCACCATTTTGTATTGCCCCTAACTCAGATTTATCAATTTAGACTAGTAACTAAACATAGTTTTCATGAAAGTAATAAAAAGTTGAGGCGAAATAACTGACCTCTTTTCTACCGAGCTCGTGCTCAAATTTACAAGTAATTTAATTTTACGATTTTATTTCACGCAATAAAAATAAACAATTATAATTTTCAGAGGGAAAACATAACTTTATGAGTCATTTGTCGTATTGTAATTAGCTAATAAATTATTCATAATTCACTATCGAACATTTTTACACTTTATAGGACAGGAGTCTTTGAAATAAAATTTGCATTTGCATTATACATGCTAACATTAACTGGTCGGTTCATCATTTGAACAACGTTGCGGGGGG
>NW_027105356.1:72028-74637 GCF_000696795.3 Halyomorpha halys
TTTTTTAGAAATTTTTAAATCCAACTTGAAGGCAATTTTCTCTTTTTCATTTTTTTTTTTTTTTTTTTTTAGCTCAATTTCATAACCTCAAAAACATGAACAAATTTTCGAAAATTCCCTAAAATATTCCAGATATAAGTAACATAATATAGAGAATGAACATAAAAAAGAATCATAATAAAATACTTTTCAAATATAACAATTTTCCTTTTTGTTCTGGAACCATAAACCTTCCATTTAGTAAGGCAAGAGTAAATACTCGTTTAATTGACTAATTATTCTATCCTTAATGCAGCACTGTTTTAAGTGGAACGAAACATAATATGAATTCATAAAACCTCCATCTCGTCTCGTCTTACGTGAGACTGACAAAAGACGTAAAAAGTGCATTAGGAATGAAAAGAAGTCATTAGAGGGATAACTCGGATGTCCTTTTAGTGAAAATGAAAAGCACGAAGTCGCTTCCAAAGGTGTTCTATAAATTCATCAGTAGAATGAACAGTAAGTCTGAAGGTTTAAATGGAAATTTACTTAAACAAATACTTGAATGAGCACTTAAGTGTGTTACAAGTTTCTTTTCAATTCGTGAAATTTGACAAAGAGTGGGATTACCAGAGCAGGCCGTATAGAAGCATAAGTTGACAAACCATTCCTCAAGTAGGTAGATGAAGGCCATCAGCCTACTGGATGCAACATGTATGACTCAGAGCCGGTAGTAAACGCGATGTAGTCTCAATGATGAAAAGATATTTGACCGTGTATTATATACAAGAGGAGAAGATGATTCAGGTTGCGGTCAGAGAATAACACCAATAAGTAGAAAAACACATTTATTAGCACCAACGTTTCGGCCAAAATTTCTAGCTTCATCAGGGCTAAGAACAAAAAGCAAGATGACAACTAATGAATAAAGGAGTTATAGAATGATTAAAGTAAAGAAATACAAAGAAGGAATATAATATAGAAATCAAATAAGCAGGAAATAAAACGGATATGTAGGTAATTAAATAAGTAAGTAAAATAAGATAATTAATATTATATCTTCTACTGAAAGAGTTTCAAATCTAATTACAATTTATGAATTAAAAACACTCTTCCTTGTTTTTACTATTTATTTTATATCATTAATACATGATAACAATGTTTTGGGGATGTCACCCCATCTTTATGTATCTAAAATAAATTATCAAATACACACCATGCATACAATAATTACGATAAATCACAATGAGACAGAGGTAGGAGAATGTTGACGTGGCTTTAATCTATTGGTTATCAATGAGAAAGATAATCTATTTTGGGAAGGTATCTTCTTATTTAGAATGTGTATGTTTTTTTTAAAAATTATTTGAAGAAATTTTATATTTGTGACAATAATATGTTATTATTAGCAATACAATATTAAGAAGGAGAAAAAATTTGAATCTAACATGAAGATGAGGTGACAACCGCGAAACGTTTTAAAAATATTTAATGATAGGAAATAAATTAATATTAATAAATAAAAATTAAAATGTAATAATAACATATAAATAATAATAAAATAAGACTAATGAAGGGTCAGAGGTACAGTAATTTGTAAGAAACTGATAATGTGATAGACCAGAATCACCCTTACCCACATAATTTTCCCCAATTAAAAGTGTCCACTTTATGAGGCTAGGTGAACCCTGTAGGTTTTTCCGAACCATAGGATTCACTCATGACTGGAGTAATAGAATAAATCATTATGATTCGAACTTGGATCCTTGGAGTGAGTATTGCCTTACCAATAAGCCACCCTGCTCTCTACATATAAATATAATATGAATCAATCTCTCATTGTACCAAAATAAAGCACTAAACATTTTGTGAAATAACCCTTTAATTTATTTCATCATTTCGGGAAAAATTGGTTATATTTTCGTCAAAAACTCGTTTTCGAAATTTCGCACTATTGCAATGTCTCTCCACTCTATATATTCCATTCATAGGTAAGTAAAATTAAAATATTAACTTTTGTACAATGATCCTTACATTGTATCCCAAACCCTCCGATCCCACATCACCACCCTTGAAGAATGGTGCCAAAATTGGAGGATTAAAATTAATTCCAATAAATCCCACCAAATCACATTTACCCTTCGCCGTAAACCCATGACTTCCTGCCCCACAGTATCCTTTAATAATAATCCACTTATTCCTGTCGAACAGATCCGTTACTTATGACTACATCTCGACAAGCGACTGATATGGAATCCTCATACAAGACTAAAAAGACAAGAAACTGCTCTTCAATTCCGACTATAACAACATTTACTAGAAAAACGGTCTAAATTGCCAATCCATTACAAAAGACTGATCTACATGACTATTATAAGGCCTATCTGGACATACGGAGTTGAGCTTAGGGGCTCCACTAAACCATTAAATTCCTCCCGAATCCAATCCTTACAGTCCAAAATCCTTCCTAAAATCCTTAATGCTCCTTACTTTGTCACAAATCAAGTCATCCATCAGGACCTCAATGTTCCATATGTTGCCGATTTGGCCAGAACCAGATACCGTTCCTTCCATAATAAACTTCTCAACCACCCAAATCCACTTGTTTCTAACCTGGCTTCTCCTTC
>NW_027105356.1:75607-97479 GCF_000696795.3 Halyomorpha halys
GAGCATCAAGGATTTTACGTAGGATTTTGGATTGTAAGGATTGGATGCGGGAGGAATTTGATGGTTTGGTAGAGCCCCAGAGCTCAATTCCATATATATATATATATATATTCCTCAGCAATTATCAAGATATAGAGGCTAGTCGGTTATGGCAGAAATATGTAAATATTGTTAGGAATGGTTGGATTATGATTGGTCCTATCCATGATTGGGTTCAAAGTCTAAAAATCATTAATACGCCAGAATCGGCCTTTTCTATCTGCTATGCGCTGCACCAATTTTTTTTCAATAATATTATGAAATTGAAACAAAATTTAAGAACGACTTTGTATTATACCGGGACACTCTTATTTGGGAAAAAAATCAGAAGGTGATTCTGACAAAATCACCTCCTTGCACAACCGCTGGTCTAGTAACATTACTTCGTTACAAATTACTGCGCCATAAATCCTTCATGGGTTATAGTGGTACATATTTTTTTTTTTTAATATTAAAGTAATTGATATATTTTAGTAATTAAAAAACAGCGTGTCAGCAATATACATTCCTCAATAATTATTAAGATAGTAGATGGTGGTCACATGGGCAAATATTCGTAAAGGTGGTTAAGAATGGTAAGGTTAAGTTTGACCTAGGTGCAAAGTCCAAAAATTATCAATATCACTGCACCAGACTTGGTCTTTCTTTCTACGTATCTTTTTTGAACATTTTTATAATTAAAGAGCTTCCCTTAAGAAAGTTATAATTTTTTTCAGGGATTAAAAAAATTTCTCACTTTTAATCATTTTAATTTCAATTATTAACTATTTATCACTTTTAGCGCTTAAGAGCATTCATATTAATTTACAAGAAAGTAATAAAATCTATCTGGACTTAAGACTTGAATTGTGGGGATCAGCTAAAAACTATTTTTAAACCAATTCCATCCCTTCCCTCCCCACTTTCAACATAATGTTGTAATAAAGACCATACAAACATTATCGATGCTCCTTATTTCGTAACCATTAATTAACAACAACCAAAACAGTGATTTTTGTTTTGGTTTCCACTAATCAATATAAGTTTACACTCATGGAAGGAACTTTATATCATTAACTAGCTACTGTGCTCTTTAATTTTCTAATTTTAGGAAACATAAAATTTTTTGAACATATGAAAAATGTAACAACTACATAAAAAACTGAACTATTGATATAAAATAGTGATATGTACCAATTAAAAAAAAATATGTTGCGAAGAAATTTTATTGATAATGAGGGTAAAACATTGGAAGGAATTAAATTCAAAATTTACTTTACTTTGTTTTTCTAATAATCCAAATGTATAGTTACATACATTGTCCACAATATCAGATCCTTATTAAATACTATTATCATAAAAAAAACCTCCACTGGTTTTTAATTCCAGTGGACGCGCTCTCTACCAGAAGCACCGGGATCTACGGAGTCCTGCTCTTTCCTCCACACGTTGGGAAAGAGCTTGTTTCAGTGTTCCCCAGACTAAATATAAATATTGTAAATAGGAATGATTATGTTAAAGATTTTTTTTAAAGTTTTTTTTTTAATATTTATTTATTGCTATTTACAACTGTACATTATACTACATTTAATAAATCTGACTTAAGTTAACTTGGAGTGTTACAGGCGTGTAGAGAAACTACTCATTGGTAGCACTCTAATGACATTTTACATTAGCTGGTCTCGTGGCCATATTCTTTTCAGGCGCCTCGGAGGATTGTCAGGAATGGAAGAGGATGCAAGATTAGAAACTAGTTTTTTAAAGTTAAATTCTTTTTATTTATTTTTAATTAGAATTATTATTTTTTCTTCTGTTCCTTATTTTTTTTATTATTTAATTTATAAATTTTGCGTGAATGAGCTCTATGACCCCTATCACCATTGTCTGCAAATATAAGACAGAAAGTAATATTACGCAATAAAAATAAAATGCGGAAAAGTAGTATTAAAAATTTTATAATTTAAAATCCATAGATTTATTAAAATCGTACCCCGTTCAACAAACATACTGGCTCAAAAGTTGAGTCTATTTAACCCTATCAAATATTTAACTAAGGATGGCTCTTAAATTTAGCTTTTGATTATGTTAGAAAGTGAGAAGCGGTCGGAATGTAAATACACAACTCCCAATTCGCTTTTTCCATATGAAAATTAAATAATAATCATTATTAAAATTCACAAACCCCCGTATGGATTATTTTTTAAAAATATTAGAAGAATAAAAAATTCTCTAGGGACGAATAATAATTATAAAATCGTTAAATGGTGATTAAGAATTATATATATTACATATTGGGGATGAAAGGGTGATTATTGATTTACTCTTTTAAATAAATCAAATGGTATCCATGTTAAGTCTCACACTTTTTATTATATCGACAGTCCAACGTTTCGGTCAATTCGGCAATCCTTAATAAAATTATTGAACATTAATTTTGAAACTTCCAAATCTTGCTGCTGTCAGAAAATAATCGTTCCCAATCCCGGATGCACAAATGAAAGGAGACCGCACAAAATGAGTTATAAATTGAATCTCGGGGAACGGATTGCGGAGCCGTGGAAGGCAGTCAATTTGTCACTGTTCCCGGAAGCGGGTAAGCTCAAGAGGGATTGGCTATCTCCTCTAGGTGTTTACCTAGGCTGGCAGCCTATTGGTGGATTGGAGGAGGAGTGGGGGAAGGGACCAGAAGAAAGCTTGATACAAGACCCCTCTGAACTACTGTACTCTCTATCGATCCTAACCTCGGCTAAATCGATAAGTCTTCTTTTCTCAAGTCAAGGGCTTGTTTAGTTGCTGTTACTTTATTTTTTTTAAATTTATTTATTTAATGTAATTTACATCAGTGCAAAATAATAAATAAAATAAGTTAATATGTGGAATATTTCTTTTACAATTGAAAATCTTGAGAAGGAACCAACCATTGGTAGTACTTCAATCATTAATTTAAATAAGAAGTTCCCGTGGCTATCTTCTATTCAGACGCCTTGGAGGATTATCAGGGATTGTTAAGGATGAGAGATTAGGAACTAATGGGTAAGGAGTTTGGAATGAAAAGAGGCGAATCTATTTCGGGCCAAATTTGCGATGTTAAGGTCTTTGTGAATGAGTTTATTAGTTGATAATAAGGAGCATCGAAGATTTTAGATTGTAAGGGTTGCATACGGGAGGAATTTGATGGATTGGTAGAGCCCTATACCTCAATTCCATAAGTCCAAATTGGTCTGATTATCATAATATATAATATATTTTTGTAGTGAATGGGAAGTTCCGAGCGTTTGTCAAATAGGTGTTGTAGTAGTCGAAATCTACAGGGGTACTTTTACAGCTAACATACCATCAAAGTTGTTTATCATTATTCTTGTGTGAAAAATTAATTTTTTTAACACTTTGAAATAGCCCCTATTTTGTATTGCCCCTAACTCAAACTTTGGAATGAAAAGACGCAAATCTCTTTTGGGCCAAATCTGCAACGGATGGGATGTTAAGGCCTTTGTGGATGAGTTTATTGGTAACGTAATAAGGTGCATCAAGAATTTTATGTAGAATTTTGGATTGTAAGGATTGGATGCGGGAGGAATTTGATGGTTTGGTAGAGCCCCAGAGCTCTATTCCATAAATCGAATTTGGTCATATGTTTGGTAGTATAATAATTTTTATTAACATTATTTTGAAAATATAATTGTATTGTCCTAGAATCATATCGTTACTATGCCGATACTGGGCCGTCTTTAACCAATATGGAGAACATATAGACACCTCAATATAAAGAAATTTTTAGAGGTGGCTTGTCAAAACATTTTCTCAATAATGAACAATAGCTGACTGTAGATTTGAAAAAATAAACACAACTAAAAGTTCGGGAGATTTAAATAATGAGAAATCAAAATTAAATATAATTAAATTAAATCTGTACCGCTACAACCCACAAAGGGTCAGGGGTACAGTGCTTTTTAAAGAAGTACTGTTACTAGACCAACGGTTGTGCAAGGGGGTGATTTGATCAGAATTAAGGGTACCCACTTTATGAGGCTGGGTGGACTCAATGAACTCCTCATTGCCTTACCCACTCTCCAAATATTAATTTATAAAATAAACATGATAAAATAAATCACAAAAATTAATATAATAAAAAATGTCAATATGATTAAAAATATATGAACAGTGAAAAAATTTAAATTACGGTATAGATGATACAATAGGAAAGAAAGAAAACATAAAATATAACTATAATGGGTATAATATTCAGTAATACATGTGAGTAAAAAAGAATAAACTTAAATAAATCTAGAATTTAAGGAAAAGTGAATAAAAAGGAACAAAGGAAGGAGATGTGATTCAACGGTAGAATTAACTTTTTTATTAAGATTTTCATTATTTTTTAATACTTAATACAATTAATTGTTCTTTATCATTGGCATGGTACAATTAAGTAATTAAACAACACCTGGTAGCACCCGGAGGTAGACTTGATCTATTGCCTGGTAATTAGAGTTGGATCTATGTACACCCTATTGCCATGCATATATGTATATGAGATCTTATCGTTCTCACTATAGGGCCGGTTATAGGCAACCGATTAGTCTGTTAATTGCTTATTGCCCAGGTCAACCTTCGGCCATAACCTGGACTTGTTGCGATTGCATGTCAAAATAATTTTTAAAAAGAGGATAAAAACTGTATAATACAACATTCAATTATTTCATTAGTTTAATGAAATTGTTTCGCGACGTTTAGCATGTTAAAAATTATCTTGAATGTGATACATAGTTCAAACAACATGAAGGCTGGACTAACAGTAATAGAGAGAAGGGATGTTTTATATAAAACTAATTGCAAAAATTATAACTTTTCTCATCCTTGAAGAACTCCTGAATGTACAGGGTGGTAGAAGGTGTAGTAAAAGAGCTGGGAAGAAAAAAAGGCAGTTATCTCACCCCAATTTTGATTACTTCAATAAAAACTATGTATAATTACTAGTCAAAATTGATGAGTCATCCAAGTATAGGTAGGGAAATTAAAAAATGGGGGCTGTTTCAAAACCTTAAAAAAACATTGATTTTTCATTAGGAGCTCTATATCTTAAAAACTACCAACAACACTAGAAAATCTAAAAAGAACATTATTTAAAGAAGAGTAAATTTTCTGATATATTACCACTAAAAGAGGTATTTACGTCCAATAGTTCTCAAGATATAGCTTTTTAAAAAGCAAATTTTTTTTAAAAATCTACTGAAAGATTAGTAGTTAGTTAATTTATTTTGAGAAATCTATATCTCAGGAACTATGTGACGTACAGATGTCTACTAGCACTCAAATTAAAGCTAGTTTAATGGACTATCAAGAAGTTTCTGACCTTTAACTTCCTACGAATAGTAGTTTTCATGATATTTGCTAAAATAAATTGATTTATAGTTGTTTGGACAATAAATTTATTTATGAAAAACTTTATTTCAGAAACCATTAGACGTACTGATTTCTACCAGCGCTCAAATTAAAGCTAGTTAAATTTACTACAAAATAGTTAATTATGTTTATCTTTGTAGGAGCAGTAGTTTTTATGATATTTGACAAGATAAACTCACAAAATGTTAATTTCTATTTGTTCGTATAAAATGTTGGATTGTTGAAAAAAGATATTTCTAGATCCATAAGACACACATATATATGCCTACACTCAAAATAAATGAAATTTAACTTACTATAAAGTAGTTTATGACACTTATCTTTGTAGGGGTAGTAGTTTTTGTGATATTCACATATGAATATAAATTTGGGAAATGAAAATTTGTCCGAACAACTATAAATTAATTTATTTCAACAAGCTTCATGTAAATTATTACTCCTACAAAGACAAACATCATAAACTACTTTATAGCTCATTAAACTAGCTTTAATTTGAGTGCTAATAGATATGTGTACGCCAAATGGTTTTTGAGATATAAATTTTTCAAAATAAATTTACTAACCACTGTACTGATCTTTCAATACGTCCCATACAACATTTTTATGAAATGTTACTTTTTAAAAAGCTATATCTCGAAAACGTATATAACTCTATTCGGGCTCATATTTTAGCAAATTTACTCTTCTTTAAATAACGTACTCTTAGGTTTCCTTGTGTTGTTTCTACTTTTTTATGATATAGAGCGCCGAATGAAAAATTAGTTTTTTTTATCGCTTTTAAACAGCCGCCATTTTTTATTCCCCCTACATATACTTGGCAGACCCAACAATTTTTACTATTAATTATACCTATTTTTAATTAAGCAATCAAAAATTGGGGTGAAATAACTGACTTTTTTCTCCTCTTGGGCTCTTGGTACTAGTGTAGTAAGAGTTTTATGATATTCTAAAAATTTAATTAAATCCTAATTTTTTTTTACTTGGTAGAAATTTAAAATCAGTGAAAGTTAGCCTAATTAAATTAGTGTAATAAGCCCGCTTACACGGGCATGAGGTTTATGAAGACCTTAATTAGTTAAAATATAAAAACGCCTTAACGACAAATAAAAAGCAGTCGACTGAATCTCCTTAAAATGAGCAAATTATTTAATTAACAGAGCTAATTAGTAAATATGTTACATTTGGAACTGGTATTGGTAATTGGTGGGAGGAACTATTTCGGCAAGTAGGCCTCGTTTGAAGTTGCCGCCGCGTACTAACCTACGTGGGAGTGCCAAGATTCTTTTCAAAGGACCATCAAGAAATAAATATTAACTGCCCCAGGTAGGAATCGAACCCACTAAGTTCTGAACCATGCGCTCTGGGACCAACGCACCAACGCGCCCGTCAGTCGTCTTATTTACTCGCTTAATATTTTTGTTTTTTAATTTAATTTTTCATTATGTTAGAAATCAATTTTAGTTCATATCTTCAGTTGTTATATATTTTTTTTCTTTTTCAATTATGTTAATAACAAAATATGTTGACCATCTGTAAATTATTGACAGTTTAATTTAATTTTTTTTGTATATATTTTTTACATTTCTCAATTTACATCAAAATAATATTTCATAGATTGTATTTTCAGTTATTTGTATTTTAAATAGTATTATTTTATTATATTTGTATCCTTCGCAATTTTTTTTTGTTGTTATGTTTCAGTAATTTTTCTTTTGTACGCCAAGTTTTTCTATTGTTCACTTTTCTTTCTTACTTTCTTTTATTTTATTTAGAAATTGCCTATATTAAGTATAATTTATTTACAGTTTACTTTTTTTCTTTGGTATTTTTGTTATCATTATGTTTCTTAATTTCTGCTTGAGGATTTTTATATTTATGGAATTTTCAGTTTATTATATTTTAAATAGGATTATTATATTATATTTGAATATTTGAAACATACCATTTTTTTTATTTATTTGAAATTTAGCGCCTAACCTTTCTTTTATATACTAAGATTTTCCTGTTGTTTATTTTTTTTCTTTTTTAGACGAATTCTTCCATGATAAATTTCCTAATTAATACAGTTGTAAATAAATAAATTGTAATAAAAAAATAATAACAATTTCTAACTGTCTTCTTTCCCTGTTTTAGCGGGGTGGGTTGCCCAGACAGAATACCCTTCTATTATTTTATGTGGTATCCTTCTTTTTAAGATTTGTATGTCGTTCAACGACCAATAATCGTTATAAGGTGGGTTCACGCGATGGGTTTTCCAATTTGTTTTTAAATTGGTCTAATTCTTCCACGATAAATTTCCCAACCACCCGGACCCACTTGTTCTTATCTCCCCTTTTCCTTTATTACCTGATAATCCTCCGAAGTGGCTGAAAATAAGATGGCCTCAAGTTCTTCTCCCATAGAAATGTTATCGGAGTTCTGTCAACGGGTAGATTCTTCATATGTCTGTATCATGTCATTGTATAACTAAAACCAAATTTACTTGTTTTATATATTTTAATACAGTTGTAAATAAATAAATAATAATTAAAAAAAATAACAAAAATTTCTTTCCCTGTTTTAGATAAATATCTCAAAGGTGATATAAGACCTCACTAAATCGGAGTTTAGCCGGGCGGGTTGGCCGGACAGGATTCCCTTCTATTATTTTATGTGGTATAATATCCTTTTTTTTAAGATTTGTATGTCATTCAACGACCAATAATCGTTATAAGTATCTGTTTTAAAGGTGGGAAAAACCGCGGAGGGCAGCAGTGGTGGGTTTTCCAATTTGTTTTTAAATTAAAAAATATATAGCAACTGTTTTTCCATTTTTGGTTTTATTAAGCTTTAAAATAAAATATAGGCCAATAAAAAATAAATGTTATTAAAATAAATTATTATTTTAAGAAATTTTCTCCATTTTCGGCATTCGCCGGAAACGGTACGTATCCGGACGGGTGTGAGGGTAAAGGTGAGGCTAGGAAAGCCAATTGTTTTTGTTATTAACTTTACCTTTATTTTTTATTAAGAATTATTATTTTAATATATTTATTTTTATCTTAATTTTTGTTTTATTTATAACATTGTGTACAGTTAGTAGTGTCTTTTTTATGAGACTATACCCCATAATCAATTGTTAAAAAAAAAAAATGTACAATTTACATTAAATATTTAAGGCCCACCAGGCCGATCTGGTATAAATAAATAAATCTTTTATGGAATTAATTTCAATTATTCTTTATTTATTTTCTCTAATACGTTTTTTTATTTAAATTTTTGACATCGATAAGTGTTTTAATCAATAACGGATTAATGGAATTAACTTTAAAACAACTTAAAAAAAATAAAAATAATATCCAAGGTATGTAAAGGATTGATATGTTGCTCTGGTTTTCATATAAATGTGTGATAATGACGTTATTTTCAGCCCGTTGGAGGACGGGTAGAGGGTTTCCGTTCGGAAAAAAAGAAGCATTGTTCTCATCAGACCATGCTTCAAACAGGATCTCCAACCTCAGCTTAGTCGAGTTTTTAATGAATGGGGGATTTTGTGGGATGGGTACCTGTTAACGCCTCGCATTATTCTGAATTTTCGTTACCATTGCGCACAGTCTTTTGTCTGATTTTAACAGTGACATAGATACTTAAATATAAATTAAACATGTGCTGCCCAACTGCATTGGGTTACCTGATACACAACACACTTAACATTAGTAAAAAACAATTTGTTTTGAAACCTATTAATATAAATAGACACAACATAAAAAAATATAAATTTTAAAGTTTCCCTCTTACCCAAACTTGATTTTTTTCATCAAACATTTTTTTAAAATTTATTTATTGATATTTACAACTGTATAAAAATACAAGTAAATTTGATCATAATGGCATAATGATATGCTACAGGATGTAGAGAAACTACCCAGTAGTAGAACTCTATAAACAATTTACAATATAAGGTCACGAGGCCATCTTCTTTTCAGGCACCTCAGGGGATTGTCAGGAATGGAAGAGGAAGCCAGGTTAGAAACTAGTGGATTTGGGTGGTTAGGGAGTTTATTATGGAAGGAATAATATCGGGTTCGGGGTAGATCGGTTACATAAGGAACATTTAGGTCTTTATGGATGGTTTTATTAGTAACAAAATAAGGATCATTGGGGATTTTACGAAGGATTTTGGAATGTAAAGATTGAATACGAGAGGAATTCGAAGGTTTAGTGGAGCCCTAAAGCTCAACTCCGTATGTCCAGATGAGCCTTATTATTGTGATGTAGATCAGTCTTTTGTAATGAGTTGGAAGTTTAGACCGTTTGTCTAGTAAGTGCTGTAATTGTCGGAATCTGCGTGCAGTTTCCTATTTTTTCAGTCTTGTTTGAGGATTCCAGGTTAGTCGTTCGTCAAGATGTAGTCCAAGATAACGAATCTGTTCTACAGGGGTATGAGCCACATTATTAAAGTATACTTTAGGACAGTCGGCAGGTTTACGACGAAGAGTAAATGTGATTTGATGGGATTTGTTGGAATTTATTTTTATCCTCCAATTTCGACACCATTCTTCGAGGATTGTGATATGGGACTGGAGAGTTAGGGATGCAATCAAAGAGTTATTACTAACTGTGAGCACACATGTGTCATCAGCATACGTGGTAAGGATAGTTTATGTCAGCTGTATAGATGGTGTAGAGGATGGGACCGAGAATACTACCTTGAGGAACACCAGCGGATTGAAAATAGAGGGATGAATAGGAATCATTGTGGTTTACTTGGAATAATCTTCATCAAACATAAAACAGAACTATAGTCAAAATATATCAACATTTTTAATATATAAATATGTATATATGTATATATACATACATAAAAACTCAAAATGGTCGTATACAATTATATTCCATTAAAATTTGTAAAAGCACTCTAATACGAGTATATCCATACAAAAATAAAATAAAATAATAAACGTATTAGGCTAAAATTAATAATTATAAAAATACATCAATGATAAAAAGATTAATAAATATACATTTTTCATGAAAATTACGAAAGACCAAAAAAAAAAAAAAAATCATAGCACAATAAAGTTGGAAGTATCCTAGTTAAGACTGTTTCTTGATTAACAGTTATACATACATGTGATTTAGTTAGGATCCATTGGGCATCAGGGACTTAGTTTATCGAAGCTGAATGTTTTCGAGAATGACCATTTTCTGTTGATCAAAGGTCAAACCACGTCTGATACTACATAAAATCAATTGTCTCTCATAACCGACAGCGAGGCCCGGATTTAAATCACGTTACTACGGGATCACTCTCCTTGAAGTTAATAATATATCTCTAAAATTGAGATAACCTAAACCAAAATTCTTATGAGATGAGGGTATATTAAAGCAACCTATTCTAACCATTGTGAGGGGGTCAAGTTTTCCTTTCGTGAGACCACCACAGAAATAAAAGTCGCGCTGCGTCAGCTGAAAACGTCCCTTTACCAAAATGCTTTATCAAAATAATTCACTCTTAAATGTTTCCTTTGAGCCGATGAAATACACCCTGTGAAACTATGAATTGCGATGGGACTGCTTAATCCCACCATCTTGTGCCCGAAAGGGGCATCTGTTTGTTTGTAAAGTGCCTTAATAAGTTTCATCCTTTGCAGGAAGTTGGCATCGGCAATATAGTGGCCTAGCGACACTTCTTGGGCACAGTTATGAACACATAGAAAACTTTGTGATTTAACTTAAATCCTCCCCATTTAAAACATGGACTGTTTCTTAAAGTTATTCCTATACGCGAAGCCAGTATTTAGTTCATGAATAATGCCTGGATAGTTCTGCTTTAAGCCTTTTCAAGTTTCCATTTATTTTGGAAGAACAACAGACAACTGGAAATATGTTACGGAGCTATTCAAAAATAGTATACAAGTATTTAATGAAAATATTGTTAAAAATTAGTGGAATGAAACCTATTAGTAACAACGCTAATTTACAGTTATATATTTAATGCCCATTGGTTTTTGGAAGCTTATTAAAAATATCTATGATAGAAATCTGAAATTTATAATAATATGATTTAAAAGACAAACTTCTTTTCATCTTTTCTCTTACCCACTTTCATTTTTCTACGTTTCAGCCCATTATTTAGGAGATCTTAAAATTGAAGTTCAAGTTTAAATACACAAAAAAACAATCATAGTCTCAAAAATATTTATATAATTATGTTAATGTAATTTAAATTAAATTTATTAAAATAATTTGAGTTTTGAAAAATGTTGATCGATACTTGGAGTTGATATCGTATAATGATTTAGATAAACTGGAAAATCCTAGAGCCCCTAATAACTAATTTACTAACTACCCATTATTTAACAAATACAAACCTCTTATCATTTTTTTTAAAAATGAATATGACATAGATAAAGTAAAAAAAAATGCATAAAAAACAATAAAAAGTCTTATTTGGACGTACGGAGTTGAACTTTGGGGCTCCACTAAACCTTCGAATTCCTCTCGTATCCATCCTTACAGTCCGAAATACTTCGTAAAATTCTCAATGTTCCTTACTTTGTCATATAATGTCCCATATGTAACCGATCCAGCCCGAACCTGATATCAAACCTTCCATTATAAACTCCCTAACCACGGAGACCCATTAGGTGCTCAACTTCGAATTCCTCACGTACTTAATCCTTACAATCCAAAATATTTCGTAAAATCCTCTATATTCCTTACTTTGTTACAAATAAAATCATGTTTAAAGACCTTAATGATTCATATGTAACCGATCCAGCCCGAAACTGATATCAATCCTTCCATCATAATCTCTAACCATCAAGACCCATTAGTTTCTAACCCTGTTTCCTCTTCCATTCCTAACAGTCCTCCAAGCCACCTGATTTTATTTGAGTACTACCGATTGGTAGTTTCTCTAAAAGCCTGTTTTGTAACAGTATAATATAACATAAAATTTACTAGAAGTATATTTATATAAATATATTTGTAAATGTCGATAAATATATAAAAACCTCAAATAAAATTGACCAAAGTTTCACTTATCTCTAAGATAAAAATGAAAAAACCCTTCAAGCTACAATGTTGTCAAGAAATTGTAGGCTATCCTGCCTTTTTCAGATCAAATTTTATCCTTTCAACCTAAAAACTATAATTAAATTTCTGAGAAGAAGATAGTTGAGCTGCAGTCAGAGAATAACTCAAATAAGTTAAATATTTATTAGTGCCAACACTTCGGCCAGAATTTCTAGCCTTCATCAGGGCTAAGGGCAAAAATTAATTATGAAAGGAATAATTAAGTAAGGAGAAAGAACAATTTATAATTTTAAATTATTATTATTAAATAAAAATATTCATATTTGTTTTTTTACTATTTCATTATATAACTTTATATTTTTATTTTAAATCTGTTATTTTACTTACTTATTTAATCATATATATGTTTTATTTCCCACTTCTTCCATTACTTTATTTTTAATAATTTTCATTGTACTTATATTTACTTACTAGATTTTCATATATATTTTTTTTTATTAATGGCTCTTTCCACTTTCTTAATTTTAATATTAGGTTTTTGTCCTTAGCCCTGATGAAGGCTAAAATATTCTGGCCGAAACGTTTGAGCTAATGAACACGTTTTATTAACTTACTAGTGTACTCTGCACTCCTAACCATCTTCTCCTCATATATATTATTCACGATCAACTATCATCTCATCATTATAATTAAATTTGGAGAAACACTATGCACATTCAATTAACTTTTATTATATGCTAAATTATCTGTTTTTATCAACTATTGCCTTTTTCTAATATTATTACATTTACACTTTCCAATATAACCATATAACAGTCTTAATGAATTATTAAAGTTTTATTTTATTCACTTTAACTATTAAACACCACAGCCTATTTGTTGTAACCTTTTCATGAAATTACAACAAATAAAAAAAAATAAACTAGAGTCCCAACCAAATCTTTTTCAAAATTTTACAAATGGTTACCTCCTACGTGTTTTCCTATTCCAAGTTCTTAAAATTAAAAATTTACCTATATTCTTGATCTCTTCACTCTTCGTTCATCCTTCTACTCATTAAACACTAGATTTCAACCGACTGATTTATATATGCTCTTCTATAGAACCACCTTCTTTAGCAAATCCTTCGTCTAACGTGTAACCTCCTTCATATATTGCATAACCAAACCTCCGTATCATTGTAAACAATTTAGCTAAACATATATTGATTAACATTAAAATAGTAGTTAAGCCAAGATGTCAATGTAATTTCATTTTACTTACTGAAAACTTGTAAATGCTTGCCAGACAAAAATCATAATATATAAACCATGTATTTATTCTTAGGAGACGTATGTCCAGGAATTAAATTATTTTTCATTTAGTTTTTTATAAGGTAATATGCTCAACTAAAAAATAAAAAAAACGTACAAGGAGAAATGCTATTGATAAAATCTAATACAATCTCCATAACCTATTTGTGGAACAGGTTAATTACTGCCTACCTGCGATTTACAAGGTGTGAAAGTGACTGAGGGTAAGGACCTCTGAGCACTTTAGAAAGGACGCGATAATTGGGGCTGAGGTTAGGGCCGTCCTATTTCATTTGCTTGATGGCAACTCCTGTCTTCTTGATGAAGGATCTTCTCAGTACCGGCTCTGATCAAATGAACCCGGAGTAGCATCAGTACAAGCAAAGGGCCAGGTAATCACAGAGGTCACAAATAACATGTAGTAATTACCATTGATCAATAAAAACAGACTATAACAATAAATCGTAAAAATATAGATCAAGAAGGCGAGGTGTGAAAACTTGTCCTTTCAAATCTCATCGGACATAATTGGACACACTCGACTACCCCAAGAATACTGTCAGGAACATCTAGACCAGGAGTGGCCATCTTTTCTATATGATCTAATTTGTATCTTATAAGTGTGTTGCGATCGACTTATCATAGGCGTAAGCTGCAAATGCATACAATGTTTATACACTGTGTTGCAGTATCAGGTGCATTCCAGTGGGGTATAGATGTATAAGTAATATATATGTTAAAATCTATTTCTATTTTTAAAATCACTCATTAAGTTTTCGAAAAATAGTCTCAGCAAGGAAATAAATTTCCAGACCCAACTTCTTATAGCAGCATTCCGTATATGCGTTTCCTAAAAAATCGAATCTCCAACACTTTTTCAAGATAGATTTTTACTAACTTAAAATGCATTTTAATTTTTTTTTATCAACCGCAATGTATAAACTGTTGCACTATTTTTTCGTAAATATTAAAAAGTTGTTATGAAGCTTTACAGTATGGCTGATAGTTTGATTTCAATATTTCACTTTCGCGTTTTTTGGAGGGGCCTGGAAAATCTACTATAGAAGGACAATATGACTTATTTTTTGCTAATCTATCAATAGCTCGCTGAGTACAAATCGTACTGAAATACAGATATACGGCTTATCTACATACGTAAAAAACAAAAGCTATCATCATTTAAAGGGCCAAAAAACTAACATCCAGGGGAATTAAGAGAACATGGATAATTAATAACTTTTGATCCATTTGAAATAAGTCTGAAATTATTGCTTGAAAGTTTTGTCTTCTACAATCGGTTCAAAGTCCATGCTATACGGAATTCCACTTCAGACATTGTGAGGAATTGACGATCGATCCAAATTGGCCACGCGATCGATTCGTTGGCCACCCCTGATCTAGACCAACACGTAGGCAGTATAACGTACCACTAACTGCAAAAACATACTGAATTAAAATATATACATAAACAAGCCAAATTAATGAAAACATTTAAAAATTAAATTTTCAGCAAGCTAAATTAATAATTAAAAAATTAATAACATTATTTTTCAATATGATTTTTATAATAAAGTATATATCAAACATAAAAAAAACTAGAAGCCAAACAACGATACTTGACAAACTTTCTGACTTTCTTACAAAACGTCACAAACTTATCTATCTAAATTAAAAAAAAAAAAAAATGAGATTAAACCAAATTATCACCAAATTTACAAGATGGGCTTATTTCGTAGTAGTAAATTTCATTTCATCACATAAAAAAAAATATATTTTTTATAATTAAAAACATTAAACAACTTAGATTATATCATATTTTGAACAAAAAGGCCTTATGACAGAAATTTATAAAATTTTAATTTAAAAAAAAATTCAAATGAATGTATAAAATTTGTTGTAGATAAATAAAGTAATCAAAATTAGTTCAGCCGCATACTTTTGAATTACTTTCAACTGAATTTATTCTAAAAACAATTAAAAACATTTAAACTTAGATTATAACATATTTTTAACAAAAAGGCTTTATGACAGAAATTTATAAAATTTTAATTTAAAAAAAAATTCAAATGAATGTATAAAATTTGTTATAGATAAATAAAGTAATCAAAATTAGTTCAGACACATACTTTTGAATTACTTTCAACTGAATTTATTCTAACTTTGAATTTTCATTTGACCCTATTCGGTCACATTTAACGACGAGGGGGATACAATTTCCCGTGACGGATCCCGGGGAGGGAGAGAAAGAAGCCAATGAAATAAAGCCTAGGACGTGGGGCGAAGGGAGTGGTGGAGATGAGACGGAAACCAGCCAGCGGATGCCCTGATATCCGCTACCTATTAATCAGGGGGTTGGTTGTGGTGATATCTCACTCGGCATAGCTACGGGGGGGCTTTTCGCTCTTCTCCTACTTTATTATTTATATTTATTGTATATTCATGAAGAGAAATAGGAACACAAGGTATAATATATAGCTTAGATATATTTTTAGTTTTAGTTTTCGGTTAAAAATAATTAAAATCAATTTATTATAATTTCATAATTTTGAGAAGATTGTTGACCGTGGATAAAATATGTGAGAAGATGGTTGGGTGTGCGGTCAGAAAGTAACACAAATAAGTTTAGGAAAAGTATATAAAAGTTTAGTTCAACGTTTCATCAGGGCTCAGAACAAAGAACAAGATAACAGCCAATGAATATAAAAAAAAATATATATAGCATAATTAAAGTTAATAATTGTACAGAATGAAAAGTAGTAAAAAATAAAACGTATACATAGATAATTAAATATGTAAGTAAAAGAACATAATTGATAAAATAAAAATATAAAGTCATATCATGTTAAGAAACTAAGAAATATGAATATTTAAATTTAATAATAATTTAACAAATATAGTTTTGGAAAAAAAAGAGAAAAATAAAATATATGTAACTAATGAAATATAAGTACATTATTCGAATATTTACACATTTATATAATATATTATATATTTGTAAAATATATTTCAGTAGTTAAGTATATTTTTTTTCTCTCCTTTTTTTTCCAAAACTTTAATTTTTAAATTATTATTAAATTTAGGCAAAAATTCTAGCCGAAACGTTGGCAATATTAAAAAAAGTTTTTTAAACTCATTTGTGTTATTTTCTGACCGCAATATATCTTCTCCTCATATATTTATTATAATTTCGAATGTTTATAGGAAGAGGTTTCAAGATTCCCAATTGAGGAGTTTTGCATCTGAATTCAGTACATTTAATTTTATTTCTTTAAAAAAAACAATTAAGAATGAAAATATGTACTCCTATAATTCATGAAGGTTCAAGAGTTCAGTACTGTTTCTTGAAGAGCAGTTGTACAAGGGAATGATTCATGATGACACTCAACCTCCTGATTTTTCTTAATTAAGGTACCCACTTATAAAGATTGAGCGGATCCTGGAGGGATGCTGAACGCACAGGTTTAATTCCCACCTTCAGTAACAGAATAAATAATTATCAGCAACAGCCGAACTCTAACCCAGTTCCTTGGAAGAGCGTGTCACCCACTGAGTCATCTCTTATTTCTATATTTATTTATGCAGTATAGTATGGCAAATGTGTTCCGACCAGATGGCAACACCTGTCGTATAGAAAGAATAAACATAAAATAGATTTTTTGTAACACTTATTTTTATAGCTATGTTGTGGGGGATTGAAACTAATAAGCGTTTGAGACGCACGATTTGAATGAAATACTTGCGGCCTCCTCTCAAATTCGTCAGTATTCCTTCCACGTCAAATTTTAAATGATGGGATCACAAAATTATCATTCAGAATGTTCGGTGTACAGCTTTCAATTCATGATAAAAATAAATAAAATTCAAAGAAAACCTGCCTAATTTCTAAAAAAATTATTTTTAATATGAGTAGAACTTATATAGGCTTTACTATTGCTAATAATTGTCCGAATTTAATGGTTTGGAATTTAATCATCATTCATATAACATATTGTAAAACAATGATTAACTATCATGATATCATATAGATCCTATATGGAATACGAAACTGGTTCTTATATAATAACGCCAATGGCTTTCTATATGATGAGTACGATATTGAAACCATTTGGACAGACTGACCTATCACAGAGTGGTAAAAGATTTTCAAGGAGTGCAACAGAATTCATATTCGTATAGTAGTATCTCATAATAAACCTACTGACTGCCCTACAATATACTTCAATAATGTTGCTCTTACCCCTGTCAAACAGATCCGCTACCTTGGATTACATCTGGACAAACGACTAACCTGGAATCCTTACACAAGACTGAAAAGACAGGAAACTGCACGTCGATTCCGACTATTACAGCACTTACTAGACAAACGGTCCAAACTTCCAACTCATTACAAAAGATTGATTTACATGAAATTATAAGGCCTGTCTGGACGAACGGAATTGAGTTTTGGAGCTCCACTAAACCTTCGAATTCTTCTCGTATTCAATCCTTACAATCCAAAATCCTTCGTAAAATCCTAAATGCTCCCTACCTTCTCACAAATAAAATCATCCACAAAGACCTTAATGTTCCATTTGTAACCGATCTAGCCCAAAACAGATACCAATCCTTCCATTACAAACTCCCTAACCACTCAAACCCATTAGTGTCTAATCTTGCTTCCTCTTTTATTCCGGACAATCCTCCGAGGTGTCTGAAAAGAAGATGGCCTCGAGACCTTATATTGTATAAATGTTTTTAGAGTGCTACCAATGGTTAGTTTCTCAACATGCTTGTACCATACCATTATGATTTCCTCAAATTTACTTGATGTATTTTATATACAGTTATAAATATCAATATATAAATTTTAAAAAAGTATCTCATAAACATTTAAAGACAAATTTGCGGAAAAAAAAATTTTTTTGGACTTCACCGAAGTTCCCCCCTTTAGTTTTTTTTTTCAACACAATTCAGCCAATCTACACGTAACTTAGAAATGGGTTATGGTTCTGTAAACAGCACTAAAGGGCACAAACCGAATCTTATTTTTAAAATAGAATATTTTTTAAAATAGAACCGGTGATATAAAATAAAACATTTGAAAAGTTTTTTCTTTATTTGAAACTAATACTTTAAGGGTATTTTTTTATTTCTATTTACAACTGTACATTATAATACATTTAGTAAATCTGATCTAAGTTAAATTGGAGTGTTACAGGCATGTAACTACCCATTGGTAGCATTCTAATTAAGGGTATTAAATCTTAATTTTGTTAATATAGGTTAAAAGAGCAGACTTTCTCCTTTCCAATAATCTACGTAGAAATTGTATTAAATTAAGTGGGGCTATGAACGCTTATATGAACAATGTACACAAAGAGAATGTAAAAATCATTCAAATTCAAAATTATGTTGGGCTATTTAACTTGAAGACTCATAAGTGATTTATTTTTTTATGAATTTAAAATTATATAATAGTATCAGTATTTTTTTCTAATTTATCAGAAAGAGACACATCGACTAGTATATATTTTTTTTTATTGATAGATTAATAGAGGGCAATAGGTAATAGTGATGGATGATCTCATACACACTAAAATAAAAAAAATAAAATAAAAAATAAAATAAATAAAAAAAAAAAGAAAAACTCTCTAGAAATATCTACAAACAAAAGAATAGACAAGATGAACATAATCAAACTATCTGTATGAAAAATAAATAAATAAAATAACATAATGATAAAATAATATATACCACGCAAAATATATACTTTCTGAGATACGCATCAAAAACAGTTAATTTAGTTCAGAACTTATTTTCTAATAGATAAATCAAAATAAAGCTTTAAACCTTACCATGCATGGTAACAGAGAATATAAAAATTGCGTGTAAAATTGTCTATTATTTAAAAAGTTTATTAAGGAAAAAATTTAAAATATTCCTAAAGTATATTTTTCATACACAAGTTCTAATTCGCCAATTCCATTTTATGTATAAATATTTCCTCATATTAAATTTATTTACCAACTACTCAAATATTTACACTCTTATCAAACAATTACCTTCTCTAGGTCTCTGTTAGATAACAAGAGGTATGAGAATAAGAGCCTAAGAGGAGAAAAAAGGCAGTTATTTCACACCAATATTTGATAACTTGATTGACCACTATGGATTGACCAGTATAGGTAGGAGGAATAAAACATGGCGGCTGTTTCAAAACGTTAAAAATGTACTTTATAGCACACTAAACTAGTTTTAATTTGAGTGCTAGCAGACATCTGTACGTCTAATGGTTCCTCTATATATAGTTTTTTTTATAAACCAAAAGTTTTGTTCGAACAGCTAGAAATCAATTTATTTTAAGCACATATAAAAACTTCTACTTCAACGAAGATAATCTTCATAAACTAGTTTATAGTACATTAAACTGGCTTTAATTTGAGTTGTAATAAAGATCTGTAGTTCTAATGGTTCCTGAGATAAAGATTTTACACAATAAATTCACCGACCACTGATTTTTAAGTATATATTTCTAGACAAATATAGCTTTTAGAAAAGCTATATCTCAGGAATTATTGAACCAAATATCATTCCTTCCATTCTAAACTCATACTAACCACCCAAACCCATTAGTTTCTAACCTTGCTTCCTCTTCCATTTCTGACAATTCTCCGAGGCACCTAAAAAGAAGATGGCCACGAGACCTCAAATTTGCTAAAAAGTATAAAAATTAGATAACCATCTCAAATATAATAATATGTATATTTACATAAAGGCAACACGGTCATCCCCATTTACAATCTATTAATATTAAAAAAAATACTCAAAAATATGCATATAAATATTAATATAGAATAAATAAGTTTATTAAACTAAAAGTTAAAAGTAAAAACTATAAGACTGCATAGATATGTAACATAGTTTAGATACAAAATATGCAGTATATGCATGCTCTCCATTTATAAAAAAAGTTTTAGTTTTGTGATACACTCACCACACAAGTTATTTTTTCATGTATTTTATTAACATCCATACATAGAGTTGTCTTCTCATTTATATCCTCTCACCACTTTTATAACCAGTTTCTGAAAACCGATCCTCGCAATTAGGGCAGCCGTTGGACGTCACTCACTCGACAGAATGGACATAGCCGCTCGCCGACAGACAAGCAATAGGGCCAGTATATAATGTCCCGATGCTGTGAAGTGACCCCGCGTTGGGACGGGCTGTCCCTAGTGGGCACTCCCAAGTGGAAACTTGTTGATGTGCTCACCTCCCACTGTGGGACCAGGGATCAATTTGTCTCTCTTTGTCCTCTACTTCATCTCCGGTAGTGGACTTCTTCTGTTTTGTCCCCCGCTGCGTTGCTAGAATGTTAATGTACTACCGGGCCCTGACAAAACTTTTACAGTTTAGTCCAAAAAAATTTTTTTAATAACTTTATTGAAATTTACAACTGTATATTACATAATACATTTAGTAAATATGGTCATAGTTAAAATGGAGTGTTACAGGCGTATAGAGAAACTCTCGTGGCCATCTTCTTTTCAGACGCTTCGGAGGATTGTCAGGAGTGGAAGAGGGTGCAAGATTAGAAACTAGGGGGTTTAAGTGATTAGGGAGTTTCCACAAAAAAAGTAAAAAGTATTATTAAAAATTTTCTTTTATATATCAATGAATTATCATTTGTTCTGAAATATATAGTGCATAAGAATAACATATTTTTATTGAATATATGGACCTGTAGATTAACTTAAAATAAATTATACCAGCAAGATACCTTTAAAATGCGAAGTTATCGGAGATGCTTAAGTCACTTCAATGATTATTTAGTTCTGTAATAACCAAGAGATATACATATGAGGTTGGTTTATTTAATAAAATATACAATAATTATGTTAGAATAAGAAAAAAAAATTAACTAAAAAAACCAAAACAAAAAAAAAACGCCTGGCATAATTTTTAAGTATACAAAGATTATTTAAAAATATTACTTAATAAAAATAAAATCTATAAACATTTCTTTATGTTGAAAATTAAGAAAAAGAAAGCAGAGAGGAATACAAATACAAATAAACTGTTAATAAATTAAGATAATTAACCTTTTTTGTAAATAAATAAATAGAAAAAGAAAAAAATTAAAAAAGTAATAGAATCTTG
>NW_027105356.1:97529-103839 GCF_000696795.3 Halyomorpha halys
ATGTAAGGCCCACCAGGCCGGTATGGTATTAAATAAATAAATAAATAGAAAAAGAAAAAAATTAAAAAAGTAATAGAATCTTGATGAACGAAATAGTTTAATTAAATAAAAAAAATAAATAAATATAAACTTAAAATAAACCCGGAACTGGGTCGACTAGTTTACTTACTTTAAGAAACAAAAAAATATGAAAAAATCGTCCATGTTATTTTTGGCCTAGTTCGGAATAACTCACTAGGGTACGTATGCGAGATCGCCGATTTAAATATAACTTAAAAATAAAAAAATAAAATACACTTGTTCAAGGGTTCTTGCCAATGCATCCAAGTAACGAAAAAAAAGATTTTAATAATTTTAGACATTGCTGTATGCCGGCTTTGATCTGGATGTATTTAGTGGTTATAAGATGCTAATCGATTTTATGTTATTTTTTTTTTTTTGCGTGAAATAAGAGAAAAATATTGTTCATTGTATTAAACATATTAAAATATTTTCAATAGGGGTATTCAAAATGTGTTAAATCTAAAAAGTATTAACCCCTTACTAGTCTATACTTATAACGTTTAGATAAGTATAGTATTGTAGGGGGCCTAATTTAAAGTCTATGTTATATGCTCATTGCAGCTCTTAACAGATTTCCTAAATTTTTTAGAGTTTCAAGAACGCTTAAAACAAAAACAACACAAACAAAATACGGACTATCAATCAAAACGACAACAGAAAAAATAGCATGGAGTTCAGCTGATCTATAATGTGACGTCATTCACCATTTAGTAGACCTATTAAAAGACTCTTAACCATGATAAATGTTATATCGTTATAAAATGGAAATATTTCTTCATTAAACACAACTTTTTCTATTTAATATACTTTCACATGCTTAAGTAAAGGTCATGAATACTATTACAAAAACCAAATATCGTTCTTGTAGACAAAAAATATTATATTCTCGACAAATTTACTCATAAAACGTGTCTTGAAACCCTTAAATGTCCATATTTAACTAACATATAATCATAATACACGAATTTACAAATAAATAAAAAATTAGTAAATTTTAGGCTTGATTCCTGGAGAATATTTTTTTACATCCAATGTCTCATGTTAATGAAATAAATTTATAACTCCTCAAAATGTTATCCGAATCCAACCTAACAGCTGCTGGAAAGTTTAATTTCCTCTCTCTCAACCCATATCAATATGATATCATATCATTAAAAGATCAAAGGGCATACAATCTAAAAGATATTTTTTATTATTATATATTTTTTATTATTATATATTTTTTTATTAAAATATATGGGTTCTATATGGTTCAAAATGTTTCTCTTTATTCCATTTGATTAATATTAAATAATAAAAAAGTATTTAAGGGATCTTTTGGCTATGGAAGGTCTATAAATATAAAACTTCTAACTTTTTAATAAAAAGAAATTATTTTCATTTTTTTTTTTTTTTTTGTAAAACTATCAGTTTCACCTCGGTAGTGTTTAGAAACATTATTCCATCAAAGATGTTTATTTAAAAAGCATTTTAGCATTTTTGTTAAAAGTTAACTAATAGAGACAGTTAAAATGGAAGCAAATTGAACTTTGGACTTTGCTCAACCTCCGCTTAGACTTTTCTGTAACACATATAAAACTAAGCGAGCTCATCCGAAAGAAAAACTCAAAGGACTTTTCTTACTTATAAAATGTTTACTTGAAGTTTTAGCCTAAGTCCCTAATGATCCCTAATTTAAAGGCATCCTTACTAATTGAAAGGTAAGAGGAAGGCAAAGTCAAATTGATTTTCTCAACGAGATCCGGCCAAAACGTAAAGTTTTAATTATAAAATCTCCCCACCCTTGGGATAAGATAGAACAATTTTTTAATTAATAATGTTCTAGGTATGGTATATTTGTTATGACCTTAGTTATACACATAATTTAAATTAGAATTAGTATTAAATTAACTTTTTATCATTTTCAACTCAATTTGTACACCAATATTCTTAAACTTAATTTTATATCATATAAAAAGTTTATGACTTCTTTTTTTCTTTAAATATTTTTTATATATTTTTTTCGTATCTAAACTTCCAACACATTACAAAAGACTGTAATAAGGCCAATCTGGACATATGGAGTTAAGCTTTGGGGCTCCACTAAACCTTTGAATTCCTCATGTATTCAATCCTTACAATCCAAAATCCTTCGTAAAATCCTCGATGCTCCTTACTTTGTCAAAAATAAAATCATACATAAAGACCTTAATGTTCCCTATGTAACTGATCTAGCCCGAACCAGATATCACTCCTTCCATTATAAACTCTCTAACCACTCAAACCCCCTAGTTTCTAATCTTGCATCCTCTTCCATTCCTGACAATCCACCGAGCCGCCTGAAAAAAAGATGGGCACGAGACCAGATAATGTAAAATGTCATTAGAGTGCTACCAATGGGTAGTTTCTCTACACGCCTATAACACTCCAATTTAACTTAGATCAGATTCACTAAATGTATTATAATGTACAGTTGTAAATAGCAATAAATAAATATTAAAAGCAAATATATTTTAAGCTACACCAATGTTTCGGATTCCTCCTCCGTCTTCAGGACACTTCTAAAATTTTTAAAAACAATGCTACAATAAATAATAATAACCTTTTTAACAAATATTATTTAGATATTAGTATTAAATTTCTATCAAAGGGTAGATTCTCCTTTCTTTTCCTTCGTATTACTCAAAAACTTTATAGCGCTTATCACCATTATAAGTTCCTAATTTTATATTTTTGTGATCATATTCTATTAATTAAAATTATAAAATAAATTCATCCACTACTGTAATGTGGCTCCTTAAATAATGTTTGATATAATCTTAAATATCACAGAAGATTCTATATGTTTACTATTTTTTTCAAGTGATTATTTTATAAATTTCAGTCCTATAATCATTTTATGATTGTCTATTGTGCACATAAAATAGTGAGATCATAGATAAAAAGTATATAACAGGGGTGTCCAACTTTTCTGTTTTTAAAATCTACTTTTTATCTAATGAGTGTGTCGCGATCGGCTTGTTGACTTGGCGTTGTTTAAGGGGGAAGAAAGGGTGTGAAATGCATACTGTGTTTATTCACCAAGGTTCTTTATCAGATGCATTCCTGCGAGGTATGGGTAGATAAGTAATAAAAATAAATAAAATATAAATATATAAAAATAAATAATGGGTAGATAAGATAAGTAACCTATATAGGTTCACCACTATTTTTATTTTTTAAATCACTTCATTCTTTTTCTTTCAAACTTAAGTTTTCGAGAAATAGGCTCATTCCGCATATGCGTTTCAAAAAAATTCGAATTCCCAACACTTTTTAAAGATAGACTTTTACTAACTTAAAATGCATTTTAATTATTTTATCAACTGACATGTACATGTTGTAATATTTGTTCGTAAAAATGAAAAAGTTGTTATAAAGCTCCACAGTATGGCTGATAATTTTATTTTAATATTTCACTTTTGTATTTTTTTTTTGGGGGGGGGGGCCAGGAAAATGAATCATGAAAGAATAATATGACTTACTTTTTTGCAAATCTATCAATAGCTCGCTGAGTACAAATCTTACTGAAATACAGATATACGATTTATCTACCTACGTAAAAAACACTAATAATTATTTAAAGGGCCAAAGAACTCACACCTAGGCAAAGGCAATACCTACTATGCCCCTTTGGTCTGGAAAACAGTACCGCATTACTGAACGCAAATGCGGGTCTACTGGCCATGCATTTAAAGGGGCTTTTTCACTGGAAATATTTATGGTGTAACGCACACATTAGACAACTTCAAAATTCCATTTTTTTAAAATTCTGACATTAATCATTTTTAATGTTACCCATAGGAAATTAATTCTTTCAATATTGAATACAAATTTAGAAAGGTATAATGGAGGCCGTTATATAAGTCTAAGTTTCATAGAAAATTTGGATTTGAAACATAAATTTCAAAAGGAAAAATTCGATTTATAAATATCACAAATAAACTTAAAAACATTTAGATGTGGAATTTTAATTTGTAAAAAAAAAATACATTTCTAAAGTAAATAACCCGTTTTTATGGATTAAATAAATCGATTTTCATGTAGAATGCTTCTAAAGTATAGGTTAAGAAAAATTAAATGGGTTAAAGTTCCATGAAAACACGATATTATTTTTGAGACTGGTGGTATGGAAAATCATGATCATATTCTAGTAATATATTTTTTATCTGTTATAATAAAAAATATCTATGAAGTATCACACATTTTATTTTCTTGTAATTCCTATGTTTCGGCCATTCTCAAGGATCTTTCAACTAAGAATTTCAATTACATTCCAATCATAAATTATTTTTAAGACTATTCTGAAACATACATTTCCTACCTTATTTACAATTTCACAGCTAACATTGGTGAACAAAATTGCAGGCTATTATGCCTTTGTATAATTTTATGATTAGTCAATAAACTATAAAATATTAAATTAGGGAACGATATGCACTAATCAATTAATTTTGATCATAATGTATTAAATTACCTATTATTACCACAATTTCACTTATTATAATTATTCAGGTTTCAATGTCACTTTAGCAATAATACGTACTTTAACCAACCTCACAACTAAGGTTTGCCATATTGTCATTACATTTTCGATTTTGTTTTAGTTTATTTATTTATTTATATTAGTATTCAAAAAACCTATGAAATTTAGCTATATATTATTTATCCTTTATAAAAATCTTATTATAACAAATTAATCTGGCTTAAAATTTCAGCATAATGCGGATTTTTATAAATTATTTTTTTGTTATGATAAATAATAAGTAAAAAAAAATATTTGGAAAGGAGAAAAAAAGTAAATCAATAAGTATTTATATGATAATAATTTATAATATACCAATATTTTATAAATCAGGCCTACTTTAATATGATATAATTTTAATTATGAAACTACAATAAAAAATAAGAAGAAGGATACCAATAAAATAGCACTAGTGCAGCATGCAAATAAAAACCAACTCATATTCGATTTTGATAACACCATAATTTTACATTAAGAAAATAATACGTTCAAAAGAAAAATACTTGAGTCTATTTACATATCATAAAACATTAATTATATAATAAATTTTAAAAAAGACTCAAGAAATCTGAACCAACACTATACAGGGTAAAAAATGGGTATAAATTTATGTTAATATTTATAACTAACATTGATATGAACTTTAATAATAAAAGAAATACGAATTTTAACCAAATTTTAGTTGAAATAAATAAATTATATGCCTGACCTAGATGTTAAGGAAGGTTACAAATATTGTTTTGATAGCAAAGTATAATAGTGTAGATTCATTATAATTACAAGTTTTCATATTAATGTGAAGAGTGACAAAATAGGTAATTAGACATAAGCTTAGGATAGCTTATTAATAAATTAATATTTTATTGTATCATTGGGTAATTTTGACTGAAATTGGTGACCTGGGAATAGTCTGAATTTTTTAAAAAAATTATTGACGTGATTGTAAATTTGTATTTAAGTTATGTTATTGTATTAATAATTATGTTGAATGTAAAAGTGATAAAAATCAATGTATAATAAAAGCGGTTTTGTAATAGATTGTCCTTGAGGATGGCCGAATTGGACGAAACGTTGGACTTTTTAAGAGTTAAGACTTAAATTGAATACAATTTATTTTATTTAAATAATAATAATCAGTCTCAAGACAGTGAGATTACATATAAATAATTTATATGATAATAATTTTATATACTGATATTTTATGATTCAGGCCTATTTTGATATGATATAATTTTAATTATGAAACTATAATTGAATAAAGAATTTTTTAACCAATGGTTTAAATTAATTTTAAAAATTAAAGCCGGGATGATGATGATACAGTTAGCTTAGCGGGTTGGATACCAGAGCTCGCTGTGGAGGGGAGAACAAATCCCTTATTGGGCGGGCACGCAATGCGGTCCATGCGGCCAATGCACAGCTGTGTCCTCAGTTACATCAATCATATCTCATGTTCCCATGGAAACTGTTAGCAACATTTCCATTATACTAATGGAAATTATCAGTAATTACTATCTTTGTGAATTGAAAGCAATACTTCGCTATGACTAGAGTAGGGGATGTATTAATTGAACACAATTAAAAGTTTAAAGTAAATTAATATATTTAGTTAAAATTATTGTTTTTATTTATAAATTAGATTATTGCTCAAATTAATTCCTTATTATATCAGTTTAGTTTATAGTAGTAAATAACATTTCATAA
>NW_027105356.1:103919-114131 GCF_000696795.3 Halyomorpha halys
TATCAGTCGATTAAATTCCTTTATCCACTATTTCATTTATATTTTCATTCAATTTATAATATCTATTATAATCCTATAATATGATATAATAATTGATAAGATCTAAACAGCTATCTTTAGTATTTACG
Organism: Halyomorpha halys; assembly: GCF_000696795.3. Taxonomy (NCBI): domain Eukaryota; kingdom Metazoa; phylum Arthropoda; class Insecta; order Hemiptera; family Pentatomidae; genus Halyomorpha; species Halyomorpha halys. The sequence continues at coordinate 104,048 of NW_027105356.1, forward strand.
CTAGTAAATAGAATGAAATAATGAATACAAATAGGTTACATGACTAATATACATTTTGACAATGACAAGATGGCCTGAACCTTTTAATGACATTGCTTACTGAGATATTATTAATAAATAATACCATTATATCATAAGATAACCCTGAGAATGGCCGAAAGGGCTGAAACGTAGAAGTTACGAGAAAATAAACATTTTAAGACTATATAGATATTTTTTATCACAATTTGTAATTGACAATGTTGATTTATATCATACGAATAATTTCAATATGTAAAATTTATAGAGCATTATGTTATCAATATATTGTTTCTCTGTGGATAATTTTTTTTTTAATCCTATTGATGTGAGATGAACTTTTCTGCATTTTTGTAATTTATTTTGTACTTAATAACAACTGAATTGTCAAAGCGTTTAAGCGGGAATACTCCAATATTTAGAATGATAAGTGAAGGGCCATCCGTTGCTCAGATGGTTAAGCTCAGGTCTATCTGTGGGCAGCGCCAATTCGAATCTGGCTTGGGGAGTTGACTTTTTTCATTAAGTAGCGGTCCCACAAAATGAAAAACTTACCCTCCACCATGGTTAGAGTAAGTTGGTCACCTGTAGATAACTTGGCAAACATCACCTTCGCTATGGACTGCCCTACAGTACTTTAATGATGTTGCTCTCACCCCTGTCGAACAGATCCGCTACCTATGACTGCATCTGGACAAACGACTAGCTTGGAATTCTCATACAAAACTGAAAAAATCAAGAAACTGCTCGTTGATTCCAACTATTACACTTAATAGATGCACATTCTATACTTCCAATCCATTACAAAAGACTGATCTACAAAACTATAATATGGCCTATCTCGACATACGTATTTGAGCTTTGGGGATCTAAAACTTCGAATTTCTCATGTTTTCAATCCTTATAAGCTAAAGTTATTCGTAAAATTCTGAATGCTCCTTACTTAGTCATAAATAATATAATCCATAAAGACTCAGAATGTTCCATTTGTAACCGATCTAGCCCGAACCAGATATTTCAATCCCTCCATTTAAACTCCCAAACCCACTTGTTTCTAATCTTGCTTCCTGTTTCTTTCCTGACCATACTCCGAGGCGACTGAAAAGAATATGGACTCGAGACCTTCCAATGTAGAAATAATAATAGAGTGCTACCAATTGGTAGTTTTTCTAGACGTCTTGATCACTCCATTTTGATCTTTCATCAAATTTACCTGATGTATTTTTATGTAAATAAATTTTTAAATAGCAATACATGAATAATAAAAAAAAGTTCCCACGACAGTGTTCCGATTATATCATATGGAGAATAAAGGAAATACAATAGGTAACTCATATTTACATATATAAATATATACAGTAAGCACTAGATATATCAACTAATGTGACTTAAATGACGATGATTCAATCCAATCGAGGATTATTTGATCAAAGAGAAAGCTTACCGAGGATTGACTGATATCGGATCTGAGTTCAAAGATGGAATGAGGATCTAACACAACCCCACTGCCCCAAGAATGAGTGGCCAATGAATATTTCATAATGGAGTATCCTCTCTCGCTGTTTTTGTTGCCATCGCCTTGCTCGAATTTTTGCCTTCCCTTTTATACAGTACATCAGTTCTACATCCCAATGGGATAGCCTGGAATCCTTCCAGCAAAGAGCAATTAGTAAATAATTTCAACGCATATATTTTGATTAACTTACATAAATTCTGAACTGAGTTTGAACTATCAAATAATTAGTTTATTTTTGTATTTATTTCGAAAGCGAGGTGGTTGAGTGGGTAATGTAATTAGCAATTAATTTCAAGTACCCGGGTTCGAATCTGGCTGAGGCAGATTATTATTTATTCGACGTAGTAGACGTAAATAGATTTTGCCTCGATCGTCGCATTACCTGGAATCACTAAATCAATATTAAATAAACCCAAACCTACGCAATGCTATATCCAATCCTAAATAGAAAATCCATATTAAAGTGGAAAAAATATTCTTATTAAAAAAAAAAAAATACTCAGGTCACTGCCGATGTACGGCTGTGAAGTCTTGGGAGCGGCATCTTTTACGAATAGGAAAAAAATTACAATAATTTCAAAATAAAATCATAAGAATCACAGTCAAAGATCCTTGGTTTGTAAGAAATTGCCACTTGCACGGAGAACTACAGATGGAATCAATAGAGGATTGGATCAAAAAACAGTTCATAAAATTCCACTCCCAGTTACTGGCAGTTAAAGGATCAGTGACCTAGAACTTGGGCAACCCAACCAATACCCGAAGACTGAAGCCCAGGCTGCTGCAAGACATCGTGTTATAAGTTAAGTTCTATATTTATCAATTCTATTTTTTATATTACTTTTTTTTCTTTTCGTTCTTTTCTCAAATCAACTTGTTTTTCTCCGTTTTCTCAACTTTTCTTTTTGTCTCTTCTTATGAATAATTATTTTTATTTATTTATTTTATCTTAATTTGTTTTATTTATAACGTTGTATGTAGTTAGGAGTGTCTTTTGCACGAGACTATATCCCGCCCCTATAATGGATTGTTGAACACAGAAAGAAAGTAACAGTTATACTAACCATGTAAGGCCCACCAGGCCGGTATGGTATTAAATAAAAATATAATATAAATAGCCGTGAGTCAACCCTGTAGATTCAGTAAGCCCTCCGGGGTCCAACCTGCATTATAAAATATAGCTTTAATTGGAGAAAAATCTAGTAGTTGAGCGTAATTATGAAAAAATCACCTCCTCGCACAGTCTTTGTTCAGGAAGCGGTAATTTCTTGAGTAGTGTTTGAAAAAAAATTACTTATGTCGTAAATTGTAAATTTAGTTTAAATATGATTCGATTTACTTATACTTACGTATATGAAGAATATTTAGTTAGGGAATCTATTATAATTGTGAAAAATTTTGAATTCCTGATTTCGACGAAAATACATGTCCTGTGGTCTCCTGCGTGCAAAAGAACTATTTTGATTAAAATCGCCATATAAATTCATATATAAATGGTCATTAATATAGGATCATTGGAAGAGTCCCTTCACGACCCAACAATTTCATGGCGCAGCCATAGGCTATATCTAGACTATACCACCTTAGCTGGACTGATATTAACACCATATAATGCCACAAAGCAATCAAAGGGAAAAGGCACATTAAATTACATATAATACAAACCATGTATATACTACCATCATATATGTATGATGTACTAATGATATTAGTTTAATGGATGGTACATAAAAAAAAATCATTAAAATCTGCAAGGTCTTGTTTCTATTGAAATGGTACGACAGGGCTTAAATTAATATTTTTGAATAAATATTCCCCTTTAATATTTTGGGTTCTGATTGCAGACTGATAGTCCCAGTAGCAAACTGACTATCTTCCTGTAATCTATTTCATAGGGTCAATTATCTTCTTCATAACTTTAATTTTATTTATTTTAAATAAATAAATTGACTGTTTCGTTGCTAGTAATAATAAATAATATACATAATAATAGTAATAATAATAATATTTTTTATAATATATATCTATTCCGAAAAAAAAACCGAGACCATCCGAAATTTTCCGATTGCATTACGACTTAGTTATCTTTTTTTGAATTATAGTATTTTTGGCAGGATCAAAATTTATATTTTATATTTCCATTTGGAGTAATCATAAAATATGAATTTTCCTAGCAACAGAAAATAACTATTTTTGTTCATAATTTTCGTCTACCCTGATCATTAAAATTTGTTTTCTAAAATGACATAAATTATTAAATACCTGTAGAACAAATTTTAAACTATGAGTTTAAATATGTTCCTACTCTAAACAGACTTACTCTACTGGATAAAGTATAGATAAAAAAATACTATGCAGATAAAGTACTATTCAACTTATAAACTTTATTTGATATCAGTTTTTATTCGGCCACGACGAAATGCAGTATAAACTCCACTACATGATTCGGACGGCATCTTTTCTGGCTTAGTCCGCCTTTTCACCCCCCACCGACCCCTCCTCGCCCCTAAAGAAACATAATAAATCACCATCGCTGGCAGCTGACACATGTCAACTAAACAGGAAAAATATGAGGATAAAATGATGACATGGAATTCATTTACTTGATCCAATCCCTACCTCTTCGGTTTCTCCATCACTTTTTTTTTACCTGCCTGGAGTAGATTTGAATTGATCATCATTTCTATTAGATGATATCCTATAATGAGCATTGTTCAAACCGGGAAAGTGTGCAGCTGATAAAGAGGTGGAACAAGGTAGGGTTTGTCTCTAAGAAGAGTGACATCATTTGGTTTTCAATAAATCTTAATTACATTAGTTTGTTAATATATTAATTTTTATCTAGACATTTTGAAAAGTTTTACTAAACTTTGTAATAAAACCGAGCACTTTTAAACTTGAGATTTGATGTAGCTGATTTGCTCATTAATCTATAGATATAATAAAGTGCCTAAATTCCTTACAGTATTTATCCTAACTATAATAATGCTGATACTAAATAAAACAAACCTTAGGAATTAATTTAATTTATTAACCCCACTGTTAGGGCCACAGCCTGTTTGTCTTAGGGACGCCCTTGCACTATGCCCAGATTGCGCTCTATACTATGGGTTAATTTGGGGCTTAAATATATTGTTGGTGAAGGATAAAAAGGAGAAAATTTAAAACATTCTACTAAATGAATAAGACAATAAACAAATAAAATAGATGAAAAAGAAAAGAATGCAATATAATAACTGATAAAATAAAATAAAGTAAAAAAATGTTTTGATATAAAAATTAACAATATAGAAGGGAGCTAGAATAAAATATAAAAGAAAAGAAAAATACGGTAAAAAATTTTAAATGATAAAATATTTCTTTGAGAGATAAATGATATTTATAAGAAGAAAATATAACAAGAAAAAGAAATGAAAATTAAGAATAAACCTATTGGATATACTATAAAAAAAATCTAACCTAAATAGCTCTTGAAATAAAAAAGAAAAACAGTGTGGGATTAAATGGTGATTACAAGTTACTACTATATTTAATTACTGGGGCAGCGGTAGTAGCGTGGCAACGCGTCAGTCCACCAACCCGAAGGTTGTCAGATCGAGTCCCGGTCTCACCTGGGCTTTTTTGAAGCATAAAACAATACAAAAATCACTCACAACCTCCCCCCGGGAATTTGTGAGGCCCGTTAGCCAATGGCTATATTGACTCACAAAAAATAGGCGTGGGTGTGACGAACCCATCCTCCGAAAAAAGACATCGCGCGAGGACTTAGGCCTTTATGGTCTGTTACCATATAATAATAATATACTATTTTTAATTACTGTTGCCGCTAACTCTTAGGAAAGGTAAGATTTTTTATAAAATAAATAATAATTTCTTAATAAATAATTCAAAACACTATCCAAATTATAGTCTCAAAACCTTTATTTCTTTTACACGTCCAACAATTCGGCCATCTTCAGGGACAATCTCAATATCACTATGAAAACATATAATTTAGCACTTTAAAAACTTCATTCAGGCTATTCTGCCCAGGTCAAAAAATTAGTATCTAATAAGTCAATTATCCATTAAAAACCATAGTCAAAATTATTTCTCTGCACACACTATTAATACACTTTTATCACAACCTTGTTTTAGGTCAAAAGGTTGTGATAAAAGTGTATTAATAGTGTGTGCAGAGAAATAATTTTGACTATGGTTTTTAATGGATAATTGACTTATTAGATACAAATGTTTTGACCTGGGCAGAATAGCCTGAATGAAGTTTTTAAAGTGCTAAATTATATGTTTTCATAGTGATATTGAGATTGTCCCTGAAGATGGCCGAATTGGCCGAAACGTTGGACGTGTAAAAGAAATAAAGGTTTTGAGACTATAATTTGGATAGTGTTTTGAATTATTTATTAAGAAATTACCAGTCAAGAAAAAAAAAATTAAGATTATAAATAAATAAATAATAATAATAAGGATAGGGATAAGGAATAGGGAATAATAAGTGATAGGGAATAGGGAATAATAAGGGATAGGGAATAGGGAATAATAAGTGATAGGGAATTGGGAATAATAAGGGATAGGGAATCCTATCTATATATTATAAAATATCTTCCAATTTTCTACCTAACTTTTCATCTGACCTATATGTATACTTCCTTAAAATATTATTATATACTTTATTAACATAACAGTTGCTATTAAATTTTTTTTTGTTTGTTTAGATCAAGTTCTAAACAAAAAGTATAGGGATTTTAGATTATATTGTACAATAGAAAAAATAGAGTCAGACATAATAATTTTTAAAAAAAATTGTTGAGATATCACCATATAAAAAGACAAATATTCCCTTGAAAATAAACCACACTATTTAAATTCATTTTTATCCAAAGTAATATTCTGAAGAAATGTTCAAATTCGATGCATTTATTATCTCTTTGGAAAAAATATACAAAATAAATGTGTATTTATCAATTAAATTAATTTTATAGTTAGAATCAGCTAAAGTTCTTTTTTGTATCCACACAGAAGTGAGGCCATTGTATAAGAAAACAGAACGCTGGCGATCCATCATGAGTGACACCAATTCACACTTGCCACAATATACCTCTGCTTTCCTGTGTATCGTTTGTCGTCCATTAATTTATATATGCTACAAAAAATAACTTATTTCAATTATTATTCTTAAATTTTTCAGAGTTTTGTCTTAAAATATGTTTTTCTTAAAGTTACAATTTAATCTCTATAATTCGGCTCGATGATTTTGTAAATTAATATTGGGGAATATCACGGAAAATACTTGCCCTAAGAAGATGAACGTTATCAATTTCTTCATAGTATAGTTAACTAACTTTAATTTGAATGCAAAGTATTTGTACGTCTAATTGTTCCTGAGTATAGTGTTTCATAAATCAAACATTTTTTTCCGAAAAAAACATTTTTTTTTTGAACTAGAGAAATTTACAGCTGTAAAAAAATAAAAGGAAATTTGATAATAATTCAGAACACATGATAACCGTCGGAGGGTGGTACTTCAATCATTGCTTTAAATTAGAAGATCCTGTGGCCATATTCTTTTTTAGACGCCTGGAAGTATTGTCAGGGATTCTTAAGGATGAGAGATTTAGAACTAATGCGTTTGGATGAGTAAGGATTTCGGAATCAAAAGAGAATATATATTTCGGGTCAAGTTTGCAACAAATGGAATGTTGAGATTCGTACAGATGAGTATATTTGTGACGTAATAAGGAGCATCAAGGATTTTACGGAGGATTTTGGATTGTAAGGATTGTATACGGGAGGAATGCGATTCTAAGTAAGTCAAGAAGCAGTCTTACTTAGGAACAAGGCTTTAGTGGGAACATAAAAACAGATATTGTAGTTTAGGATATTTGAGGTTTATCACGGAAAATAAAGGTGATCTAATGGGATTTGTTACGATTTATTTTGATTCTTCAGTTGTGAGAAAATTATGATGTTATATGTCAGTGCAGCCAGAAAACAAGAAATCAACATTTTTTGGATTTAGTATCGTGAAACTTCTACTCATACTACTAAAGGTATATCTAATAGATATCTCTGCGTTGTTTCCACGATATTTACGAAAAAAATTGATTATTCGTTTTCTTGAAAAAACTGTATTTACGTAACTAGACCTATGGGGCACATTTATTCTATTTTAAATGATTTAGTATTCTAGGTAGTTTTAAGGATATGGAGCTCCGTATGAAAAATTTATTTTTCGGACGCTTAAAAACAGCTACAATTTTTATGGTTTTATATCATATTTACTCTTAACTATCAATTTCGATCTGTAACTATAGGATTATTCATAATCTGTAGTTTAAAATGTTAACATTTAGAAGTATTTCCTTTTCTTTTATTATGTTAAAACGAATTTAACGTGGTTGAAAGGTAATAGGTCTGCTAAACGATGATGTCATGCAATAGTCCAACGCTGCTCCACATTTTGTCTGCTGTTGTTTTGATAGATTAGATAGTCGTAGTTCGTGTTGTATTTGTTTTGGAAGTTTGTTTAAATTCTAATAAAGTAATGAATAAAAATACTGACATTCTGAAAGGTTTTAGAAGAAAAAGTTAACAAGTTGCCCCCCTCCGAAAAAAAAACCGCTCCTCTCTAGTTAACATATGGCATGGAATTTCACTTGGGCAATCGAGAATCCTATTGTTATAATATTTAATATGTTAAAACTATTTATATTTAACACAACATAATTTTTATTTTAACATAGCATTAGCTTTTATTAAAGTTATCAATAGCCGGAAAAGAGTAAATTATTTATTTACCCTCCTATACAATTCTTGTTCGAGCTCTAGAATGCTTACCTACACATTGGATTAGCATTGATAACCACTACTTATTTCATAGCTAAAACTAAACTAAACAACCCTAGAGAATTTTTTTTCTGTTTGAACAGGAATATTTTAAAAACTCTCCCTCAAGAGCCCGGAATAACGATGGAGTGCGCGAGAGAAGAGAGCGAAGATCGATAACAAAGCTAGCATGTATGCAAATATTTTCAAGTTTCTGGGCCCTTCAAAATCTCTTTAAAAGTCTTTTTATCTTGGGGACCACTTCTCAGTCACTTGAGCCCAACTCACTCGGTTTCCACCCACTTCTTCGACTTGAGGTACTTTTAGCACTACTTAAAGATGGAAATGTTCGATTTATATTTTTAAACTATTTCATATGTAAAATACATAATACTCAGTGTATAATTTAGTATTAGGGAACTAATGTAATATTATTTCAAATTTTCACATCTAAAAAAACATTTATCTACGATTGTCCTTAAAATAGTAGTCACAGGAAAGAGTTATGCTATACTTCAACTTAATTTAAAAAAAAATTATTATAAATTATAAAATAATCAAAATTATATTTATATGCTTTGGTTCATTATACTATTGCAGTTGTTCAACAGTTGCAACAGTAGCTGTAGAACATCATCGTGTAAATTGATTACAGCTTGACAGTAGCTTCTCTATCGCCACATATAATTTTAACTTGTACGCCATACCTGCCAGCGTTACTTTACAGGCACTACAGTTACTGTACAAGACGATTATCCACTATTGCAGCTGCTATGAAAGTCGCTGCCGTGGCTGTAAAAGATCATCGTGTAAATTGGTTATAACGTAACAGTTGCTTCTATATATGCAATAATAACTTTTACGATGGGCCTAGTGCAAAAGTTCTTCTACGAAAGTAAATGATGTCATGATAAAACTATCATACAACCTATACCGTAGTAGTGGCCATAGGCGAATCAACCCCAAAACGTTTTTAATGTTGATTTTTTAAATTTAAAACCGCTATTCAGTCTGAATTTACACATTCAACTTTATTTTATTATTTTCCGGAGCAAAAAACAAGCATTATTTTTTAGCATGACATCATTCCGTCACCAACATAAACTAGGTTTTACATAGTAAATTGCTGTTTCAATTGAATTTTTTTTTTGGAAAGAACAGAATTAAAGAACAATTTAAATACTTCAAAATTCCAAAAATCATAATGCAATTCATGATTCAATTTAATTTTATTTATTTATTGTAATGACTGTCTAAAAAAAAAAAAAAAAAAAAAAACAAATACAATAAGTAAATTGGATGAATGTTTCAAACAGTTGCAAATCTTGAGAAGGAATCACCCAATGGTAATACAAGCATTAATTTAAATTAGAAGGTCCCGTGGCTATCTTCTTTTCAGACATCTTGGAAGACTATCAGGGATTTTTAAGGATGAGAGGTTAAGAACCAAGAGTTTAGTGTGGGTAAGGAGTTTGGAATGAAAAGATGTATATTTATGTCGGGCCAAATCTGCAACTAAAAGAATGTTAAGGTCTTTGTGGATGAGTTTATTTGTGATGTAATAAGGAGCATCAAGGATTATCGATCGAAATCTCCGAGCAGTTTTTTGTCGTTTCAATCTTGTTTCTAATTTCAAGTAAGTCTCTAGTCAAGATGGAGTCCTAAGTAGCGAATCTGTTCAGACGTTCGTGGAATATTTAATTTTTTAATAAAATTTATAATTTA
>NW_027105356.1:116056-117694 GCF_000696795.3 Halyomorpha halys
TATATATATATATATATATATTGCGAAACCTGGTTCTTTAAAAAAAATTATAAATGTAGTTGTGATTAGTTTTATGGTTTCTACGTCTTTAACTAATAGTACCAAATCATGAGCATACCCAAAGACGGATATATGACGCCCTAGAGTTAAACCCGGCATGGATCACCTTTCTTATAACATATTCTAGCATTAATTTCTAAATACTTGAATAATTTAATCAAAATCAAACGGTGTTAAATTTTATTCAAATTACTATATAACATTTAAAGGAGATATAACGAGTAGTAAAAGCAATAATGTTGCAGATGAGTTGTTTACCCGATGAGATTTGATTTATCGGCTTTTAGTATTTAGGACTAAAAGAGATATTCGTAGAAGCGAAGATAGGACATTAATAAAGGAAGTAGATAGAAGAGAGAAGGAGGGGGGGTTAAGGGATGAATTTTGTACGGTTCAGTCATCGCCCTTATCGGCAATCCCTTGCAATATTCCCTATCGAAGGCCCCCCTATATTTCCTCTTCTTGCCCAATTGTCCTATTCAATACTTTTTTTCTTATTCTTTTCTTTCATGTCTTGCAGAACTATTCAGAACAAGAAGAACTGTTTTAAAAATCAAACATATCAATATTGAATGGCTTCTTTCCATTGAAGTTTAACTCATCATGCAATTGTTAGTGAAAGAAAAAAAAAGTTAATAACGCATAACTCAAGGAAATATTTTATAGAAGGTTATATTTTGAATATAAGACGCAGAGGAAAATGCAATAACTCGAAATTCTAATAATTAACATTTAATGACTGGGATAGTTGTATATATATTTTTTGTAATATATTTATTGAAATTTACAACTGTATATTATATAATACATTCAGTAAATTTGATCTTAGTTAAAATGGAGTGTTACAGGCGTGTAGAGAAACTCCCCATTGGTAGCACTCTAATGATATTTTACATTAGTAGGTCTCGTGGTCATCTTCTTTTCAAATTAAAAAAATCTTCCATTGAATTTTATTTATTATAGTTATTTTTAACAATTTCAAATTATCAGTATACATACATTTACTGAGGGTGGTTAATGGCTCCATCATCAGGAATTTTGCAATTCATAACAGCGTTATTTCAATAACGCAAACAATTATACAATTTTTTAATTTTTGTTTCTGTATCGCATTGCTAATCATATCAAGTGTTCTTCGTCAAACGATCTCATAGTACTGACTGCATAAGTTATCGCGTTCTGTGTGGTTTCACATTATCGCAGATCAGACACCACGAAAGATCAACCAAAAATTTTGAGATGTGTTAAAGAAAGTTTATCATTAAATTTTTCTATAGACCAAATACAAAATTTTGGGATCCGTATTGTTCAAAAGATAGATTAAAATGAATATTTTGAAGTATTTAATGCCTAAAATCCTTCAGAATTTTCAAAATGTAATTAAGATAAACATAAATAAAGTTTTTATAAACGTTTTTCGTGATGTTAAGCTTTGTTTCCGCATGATCGAAAATGTTTTACTTAGGATTACATAAAAAAACTTACTTAATCACAGAGTTAACCATCCGCCCACAGCAAAATATGATATACAACGTTAAATGATAATATACGTAATAAGGGGATATATATATATATATA
>NW_027105356.1:117827-121675 GCF_000696795.3 Halyomorpha halys
ATATAGAGGATATATAGATATATATGTATATAATTTATTTAATCATATGATTTAGTATTAATAAAGCCTGGCTCCCAAAAAAATGAAATGTTATTTTATAACTGAACTATGCTGTTTTTAAATAAAAGCGCATATTAAAGTATAATCTAAACGGGGTTTGATGAAAATCCTTTTATCCTATTATACCTAATGCTTTGTCAGGGCCATATATTCTTCTTTTCTAGGATTATACATGAAAAATGAACCTTAATCCTTTCAAGCTTATTTCGTAAAATTTAAAATTTAAAAAATTTCCAAACCTACTTTTTGTTTCTTTGTTGGCTCAACTGACCTTGTGGATCTTTGGCCGCTCGAACCAGCCTTCCCCAGGTTTGCCTATCTTGGGCCAGTTTGCAGCTCTCGCATTTTTATCGATTCCGTCTATCCATTTGGCTTTTAGCCTTACGTGGTTTCTTGGAAACTATACTGGCATTAATTATTGTGTTGAGGCGTCCTGATGGATTGCATCGAGCCACATGTCTTGCCCATATTAACTTCCTTGCCTTCAAAGCATGATTGAGCAGTCCCTGCAAGCAGTTCATAGTCAGTTCTTCTCCATACTCTAAGGCTCTGATCCCAGATTTGTACCCAGAACTTTCCTTTCAAATCTCTCGATTCTGCGTTCTTGGGTTTTCAAAACCTACACATTTCACAAATTAAGAAATTAGTGTGGCAAATCTTCTGTTTTATAACAAAAAAAAAATTGAAAAGTTTTCCATTAAATTATAATATTTATTAATAATCAAATTAATTCCCCTTAAAGAGTCAAAGAAAATTGTTTACATAAAAAGAATGCCAGCTTCAAAAGATTATCATTAATTAGAAATAACAATTTTAATAATAACAATAAATAAATCAACCGACAATGCAGCATGTAACCAACACGGATTTACTACACATGAAAATTAAGTTGATATGGAATTTTGGTATTTTTGAGCCTAACGATAAACAAAAAATGCATCAAGGAAGTGTTTATAGGTTGGAAATAGAATGAAGTAAATATTGTTTATTTATTTAATGTGATTTACAACTGTATAAATGATAAATACTATAAGTAAATATGAGGTATGTTTCATTTACATTTGAAAATCTTGGGAAAAAACCATCCAATGGTGGTACTTCAAGCATTAATTTAAATTAGTAGGTCCTGTGGCCATCTTCTTTGAAGTAAATATAAAATTTGAATTTGAGAATATCAGTTTTATTTATTTAATCACATATTTGCTTCTGTATTTTTATTTATTTTTCTATCTCTTAGTTTATATTTTATAATTATTTTTTATATAGTACAAATAGTTAGTTCATAGACATGTTTTTTACGTGGGTAGATAAGCCGTATATCTGTATTTCAGTACGATGTGTACTCAGCAAGCAATTGATAGATAAGCAAAGAGAAAGTGAAATATTGGAATCAAATTGTAAGCCATACTGTGCAGCTTTTTCATATTTACGAACAAATAGTACAACTTCAAAATTGCAGCTGATAAAAAAAGTAAATTGCATTTTAACTTGAAAAATTGTCGGTAAATCGATTTTTTCATGTACCGGATGTACGGAATACTGCAATCAAAATTGAGTCTGGAAATGTATTTTCTTCATGAGCTTATATCTCGAAAACTTAATAAGTAGTTTAAAAAATAGTTTTTAACACAATATTTCTTATACCCTATACTTTGTTGGAATGATATTGAAACGAAGTGTATAAACATAGTACAACCAAGTCGTTCGCGACACACTTGTAAGATAAGAAGTAGATCTTATATACAGAAAAGGTAATATAAAATATAATTTAAGCCACCCTTGCCTTATATTATATTTTTAAAAAAATTTACATTTCTCAACACATTTACTAGACAAACGGTCTATACTATTATAAGGCCTATCTGGACATACGGAGTTGAGCTTTGGGGCTCCACTAAACCATCAAATTCCTCCAGAATCCAATCCTTACAGTCCAAAATCCTTCGTAAAATCCTTAATGCTCCTTACTTTGTCACAAATCAAGTCATCCATCAGGACCTCAATATTCCATATGTTGCCGATTTGGCCAGAACCAGATACCGTTCCTTCCATAATAAACTTCTCAACCACCCAAATCCACTTGTTTCTAACCTGGCTTCTCCTTCATTACCTAATAATCCTCCTAGGCGCCTGAAAAGAAGATGGCCTCCAGATCTTCTCTAGAAATGTTATTGGAGTTCTATCAGTGGATAGATTCTCCACATATTTTTATCATGTCACTATGTCACCTACAGCAAATTTACTTGTTGTATATATGTGTATACAGTTGTAAGTATCAATAAATAAATTATTAAAAAAAACATTTCTCAACAGAAAGTTTTTTCAATTAAAAAAAGTAATATAGTTACATGATTTTTTCTTATACTACAAATCAAGTGACTTAGGAAGGGGATTTATGAATTTACTGCTTGACTTTAGAAATGACATAAGGGAAGGCAACATAAGCCTATCAGTACAAAGACATGATTAATCTCCAAGATCAGATCGGAATAGTGATAGAGGGAACCCAATGAAAAGGATCTCAGTTTAGCTAATGCATTGAGGTTGACTGCTGGAGCAACACCCTGCTCAATCAAGAAGCAATCAAGGAGACAGCCAACTAATCACACAGGTACCAGCCGCGTCATTATGTCTGTCTTCTCTTATATCTACAAACACTTTTTTCGGATCTGTACTCAAAATTGTAACCAAGATGATATTTTTTTATTCAAAATTACTAAGAATAAAAACCGGGGAAAATACTACAAAAAAGAAATCAATTCTGTCATGTTTTCTTTAAAAATGATAAAAAGTCAATACATGAAATTGCCTCACGGAAACAAATACCAACCGACTTATTTTCATTGCATAGTAATTAATCTTAACCCTATTATTAGTTAAAGTATCGTAAAATACTAATGCTTCATTGCTTTTATGATTATTTTTTTATAAAATGAAGATGGTTCGGATTCAGTCAAAATAATTCAATAGTAATTCAATTATACATTGTGAACAAATTCTTCGCCCTACTTTGCAGAACAAAAAAAAAGATACAAAAAACTAAAATAATGTCAAAAAGTAACTAAGGTATTGATAAAAATGATTTCAAATATGTGAAAGTTTTTATAAAATGTACATTGTAAATTAGAGAAAATAAAGATAAGATGTACAAAGAAGAGTACAAACAAACAAGAATTACAAAGAATGTATTTGACAATTAATGAAAACGGAAATAAAAAGTTGATAAAGGAGAAATATAAAAATACAGAACTCACTAAAAGATTTAAAATAAAGGAAATAAGAATAAAACAAAAACAAATGTAACATCAAACGGATGACAAAAATTATATATATGTATATATAAATAAATAAATAAATAGTAATAAAACAAATGTAAGCAAAAATAAAAAAAGAAATTAATGGCGTTGATGACCAGCGATGATTTACACTACTAAAGAAAAACAGATAAACAAGGTAAGGGCGTGGGGGAATTTAACTGTTAGCAAATGTAATAAGATATTATTAGTAAATACATGAAAATATTAAATATAGGTTGACATTAACTAACAATATACATAATAGAGAGAGAATTTATATACGAATATATACAATGAATATAATACACTGAAAAAAAGAAAATATGCAATTTTTTTTTTTTTTTTTATAAGCAGTGTAAACGACATTATAAGTTGGGAAAATGTTTCTATTGCTTGAAACCAATCCTACTATGACAAACTTCCAATTCATTCAAACCCACTTGTTTCTAGCCTAGGTTCTTCTTCATTACCAGATAATCCTCCTAGGCGTCT
>NW_027105356.1:121955-132871 GCF_000696795.3 Halyomorpha halys
TTAGTTTCTAGCCTAGGTTCTTCTTCATTACCAGATAATCCTCCTAGGCGTCTGAAATGAATATGGTCTCCAGATCTTCTATTTTAGTAGATCCTCCACATCTATTACATATTTTAATACAATTGAAAATATCAATAAATAAATTATTTTAAAATATTTTTTATAGCATACATTTAGTTTTCCGGATCTGCATATGCCTGATGTCCTACACCAAGTTTTGTTAAATTCATTTATCATCCATATCAAAGGAAAGTTTGATTAATGTTGAAGCTTCCCCTTAAAACAAGATGAATGGAAGGAATCCCATTTAATTCCTCTAACAAAAACAGTGAACTTCTGACCAAACTAAAATTTCTCCTGACCCGTTAGTATCCAAGCATTCCCTTTCCTGGGAGTTTTGATTTTCTTAATAGAGTGAAGAAACGCTGAGAGCAGCCCGTTCCTGTCTAAACACAGAGATGGAGTTCCTTTTTTGTCAGTAACAAGAAAAAGCTGAGTTTCCAGTTGAGTATAGTTTTCTCATTACAAGTTGGTAACATTAGCAACTTATTTTTGACCAATTATCAGTCTAGTAAAAATAGGTTTAAATTGGGAAAGTTATAAATTTATTTAATAAGGTGTCGTAAAAAAATCTTCCATGTTAAATTTTTTGACTTATATTAAATTATGAGTGGGAGCAGGATAGTTCAGTTGGTAAAGCACTGCATTCTAACTCCAAAGACCCGGGTACGAATCCGGCTGCGGAAGTTATTCTCTATTCTGTAGCCATGAGTTCCAAAACCCTACGATGCATAGTGGTGCCAGAGCGGAAAAACTTCGATTTTCGAAAGGTGTCTTTTCATTTGAACAACCTTTGACTTGTAATCCTTAATTTTATCACTTACAAAATTCTCCAGTCTTTTAAGCTTTCTTGATTTTTTTATTTAATTATAAGCATTATTTAATTGAAATATATACTCAAAATACTCGTTTCAAGTTGTTTTAATGAGCAAACTATTCCGAAAATTTCAGAAATTTTTATCTAACCAATAGGCTTTTATTTCCTCATTAGATCTTTAATTCTTCAAAGTTTCAATAAAACAGTTGAACATGATGTATTTTTTGTTCTGAGTCGAATGAAATTGGTCTTAGGTTTCTATGTTAAACCGTTCTCGAGATATTGATTTTTCCCGTTTTTTGGCCATTCGGTCCCAGTGTGGGATGTCCACCCAGTCTCATAAAGTGGATAATCTTAATTTAGAAAATTTTTTTCTCAGTTGAGTGTGATCATGAACAAATCACCTCCTAGCACACCCATTGTTGAAAAAAACCCAGTAATTCCTTTAAAATTACTGAACCCATGAACCTTCATGTATTATTTTTATTTAAAAATTGATTTTCGGGGTCAGCATACCTTTATGAGGTATACAGAAATTTACAAGACACAATTCTATTTAAGTAATTTATAGAACAATAACTGTCCTTACAATTCAAAACCCTTGATGCTCCTTATTACGTCGCAAATAAACTCATCCACAAAGACCTCAACATCCTATTCGTTTCAGATTTGTCCCGAAATAGACATACCTCCTTTCATTGCAAACGTGAAGCACGGGGACAGTTTCTTTATACACATTTGACATTTTTTTATTCATTTTGGTTTATATCACATAGTTTTATTGTTTAAATAAGTGTATCTAAGTTGATTATTTGTTATACACATTAGTTTACCTTCTAAAAAAAAATGAGAACACTTTTTCCATGTATTGGGTTGTAAAATAAGTTCCTAGCGTTTTTCAATATTTCAATTTAATCCTCTGTGTGTTTATAAAATCGTGTTAACTTGGTCAATAATGTTTACATATTCTAAAAAGGGATTAGTTATGGTACTTTTATGCATCGGTTTCAACCGAGATTCCCTATTTTTGAGAGGTATTTTGCTAGCTCAAAATGGAAGAGAAAAAAATTCATTTCCATTTAATGTTTTTTTTATTCCGAAAAGGAAAATCCAGCTTTAAAAAATCATCGTCCGTAAGTGGTTTGCTCGGTTCAGAACCGGAAATTTTGACTTTGAAGACGCAAACGCTCGGGTTGTCCTTCAACTGTTGATGACCAAATTCAAGCATTGGTCACTGACAACCCTCACTCTACAACACAGGATACCGCAGAAATGCTTAACATAACTCATGCAAGTGTCTCAAATCATTTGTATCTCATCATTGTTAAGGCATAGTTTTCCATCACGATAACGCCCCTCCTAACGTATCTTTGCAGACCCTGCAGAAATGACTGGAGTTGGCAGGGATGTGATCTTCCACCCACCCTATTCACCAGACTTTTCCCCAACAGATTTTCAATTATTTCGGCCCCTTCAAAACTCTCTTAGCGGGAAACACTTTAATTCGTTAGAGGACTGCAAAACGCATATAGAGGAGTTAATTGCGCAAAAATCTGAGAAGTTCTGAGGGGACGGAATGAAAAAAATACCTGAAAGATGGTAATATGTAATAGATCAAAATGGGTCATATATAATTCATTAAAAATATTTTTAAAAAAAGTTTTTATTGAAATTACTAGTAAAAACCCCAACAAATTTTACAACGCAATAATTGAATTGTTATTGTGATCCATTTGTTCTGATTTATAAACAGCGAATAAGACTTTTATTTTGTGTTGTTTTATTAAAGACATTTAAAACGCCTTTTTGTGTTACTGCCATTTTTATGTAGTGTGTGTGTTATATTGTGGCGTTTATAAAATACGCCAAAATGTTGTAAAGAAATTGCAATACATAATGACAGTTAACTTATACAAGGATCATTAATAACCCACACTATACAACTATAACAACTACGCTACACGATTGGGAACTTTCCTATAATAGAACAATTTGCCACTGTTGAAAAATTGAATTAGCTCAGAGGAGTTCACTGGTTAGATAAACAAGTTGTTATAACCAGCGAATTTTTTACCCGATTTTAGGATATTTTTCAACTTAACGGGTGATTGGCAGGGATCGGGATATCGTTGTCGTAAATTGGACAACATTCGTTATGAATATTTTCTTATAAAGCGAGATAATAAGGTCTTTTCCAAAAGTATAGGATCATGCAAATCCTAGTAAGAATAAATAAATAATTTTTTTTTTTAGGATGATAGTCAGTAAAGATACCAGAATAAGAAAAAACTATTTATTGTTAACCAATGTTTCGCCCCCAAGCTGCTTCATCAGGGTTAAAAAAGATACAAATATTCAAATAACGTGAATATAAATAAATAAAGTAAATGAAAAATTAAGATGTCGTAAGTACAAGTATACGATACTCGTAAGTACAATTATAAGATTCTCGTAAGAACAAGTATAAGATATATCTCTTTTATTCGTTTCAACGATGATCCAGCACATCAGAACTGATCCTCAAATGTAAAAATGTAGAATGGAATCCTATCAGTGAAACAGTTTGATATCAACATCAAACTAACTCAAACCTACCCAAGGTTAGCTATGTTATGTCCTATCCTAAATAGAGAATCCGAATCAAAACTAGAAACAGCTATTCTTATTTTTAAAACGATTCTCAGGCCACTGCTGATGTATATCTGTGAACTGTAGAGAGCAACCACCTTTATGAAAAGGAAAAAGTTACAATCTTTACAAAATAAAGTCGTAAACAGATCTTAGAGTGGATGCTCATTGGTTTGTAAGAAACTGCCAGATGCATAAGGAATCACAAATGAAGACAATAGAGGATTAAATATAAAAAAGGTTCATGAAGTTCCACTCCCAGTTACCTACAGTTAAAAGAGCAGTGACCAATAACTTGGGGGAAACCCAACCAGAACCCGAGGATTGAAGCCTAGACTGCTGCAGTACATCCTATTATAGTTCCTGTATTTATCAGTTCTGTTATTGTTACTCTAAAATTTTATTTTATTTTAATTTTTTTATCTTTTCATCCTTTTCTGAAATTAATTTTTTTTTTCATTGGTACTCAATTATTTATTTTGTTAAATTCATAAATGTCATTTTTTTGTTATTAACTTTACTTTTATATTTTATTTAGAATTTTTATCTTATTTTTTTATTTATAACATTGTATATAGTGGGGCGTCTTTTTAAGAGGCTATATCCCCATAATCAATAATTTAAAAAAAATTACCTCTTACATTAACCATGAAAGACCCACTAGGCTGATCTGCTATTGAATTAAAAAAAAAATATGCTCCATAAATTGTTAAGAAAAATAATCCCACGAGTCACGGAAATACTAAAGGAATAGTATGTTATATTCATGAAATGTAACTAAAATTAGTATTGCTTCGTGATAATTTTCACCACGATGGTTATAGTGACAGTGAACGTTAACATTTTCTGTCTTTCTATCAGGATTTGCTTGATTATTGGCAGTATTATTAACTATCAAACTTACTGTCACTGTCACCGTGTAACCTTTGCCTTGAATGAAGTGTTGATATAGGAATAACATACATAGGTAGCCGTGATAATCCATTAGAAGAGGTAGAGCAGGGATGGAGTGAGGTGTGTGGAGAGGAGCCGATTTAAATTGAAACAAAGAAGGCCGATGCCGGGAGCATTAATTTACTCAACCCTTATCCCGGGCCCCCATGCCCACTCTAGATTGGACTTTTTATTTCAACTTCTTTTTTTTTTCCTCTTTCTTTTCTCTTTTAAACATTAGTTTTAAAAGCTTTTCCCCGCTTTTATCCCGAAACAAAACATTCCTAATTCCAACGGATATCACCTGTGCTTATGTCTAAAGGTATAAAATTTAATTTAAATAATACCGTAATTATATAATGTTCAATTCATATGTATGAAAGCAATGGCTTAAAAATATACAGAGAAACCTCTCTTAACGGACATTATGCTATAACAGGACTTCTCTTAACGGACAATTTTACCAAAGTCCGGCCAAGGAAGGAATTTATTGCAATCTGAACCTCTATGTCGAACAGCTGCCTTTGGCAGATCTTCCCTCATTCGTTGTTCTAATACTCTTCCAATTTTCAAATCCCCTATATTCAACCACCAACTGTCCACCCAATTCCGGAAGATTAACAATTAAAAGTTTCAAATAAGAGGTAAATAGATGGAGAGAGGAATAAATATTAAGCACAAATATTATTGGATTTTTTTTCAATATTCCAATATTCCCTTAAGATTTATTATTAGTTAGTGGGTTTATTTAATTTTTTTATTACCTTTTATGTTGGTTTATTAATCATCTGTATTTGATAATTATGATTTGTATTAAAACTTCTACATATGTATATTAACAGTAATTGTACTTTTTTTTTATTATTTTCATTTTACTTTTATTTGATTATTTTTCATATTTTCCCTGTTTCATTGAAAGTTAGCCACCTGCACTTTTAAGATAAAATAATCTCATCACAAAGATCAGTAAAGCTTATTTTTTCTGGACTATCAAAAATGTGCTAAAACGATTTTTTTCGGTATTAAGTTGGAAGTGGCCCAAGAAATTTGGAAAAAAAAATATTTCAAGAAACAAACCTAATTTTGAAAAAAAATACAATGTGTACAATAGCATTCGTTGGTATTGACTTTGCCGAAATATTTTTTGTTACATAGTTGAAAAAACAAAATAACATCAATTAATAAAAACTCACTTTTTCCCATTGCCAAAATTACGTTTTAGGCAAGATTAGGTCTTCGCCTCACAAATATTGTTTGATTTGAGAACCAATAATGGTGAATTCATTTATAGGTGTTTGAGTGTAAGAAACCAAACTCTTTTTTTTTCTTACCTCTTGGAACAAAGAAATAGGCATTTACAAATATATGTATATACATATATACATATACCAAACTCATCAACATGACTAGACGCATATCATTTTGGATGGTTTTTTCTAAAATTTGTGGGAATAAGTATATCATAGATTATTTATAATTACCTAATTAGTCAATTTCCTCATTAAAACAAAATTTAAAATTATTTCTAATAATCACTTATTTGTTAAAATGTATAACAGAAATGCTTGTAACATGCCCTTCACTCAGGTCAAGCATTACAATTACTTATTTATATTTTTGTTAAATTTCCTCTTTATATTATTAGTAAAATTCTTATCAAGGCTAAATATAATTATTAACGTTTAATTTATACCATATTTTTTATAAATTAATCTTACTTAACATCTCTGCATAGTGTTGGTTCAGATTTTTTGTATATGTATTGAAATTCACTGTATAATTAATATTTTTTGATGTGTAAATGGATTCAAGTATTTTTCTTTTGAATATATTATTTTCTTTATGTAAAAGCATAGTATTTTCAAAATAAAAAATATGTTGGTTTTTGGTTGCATGCTGTACTAGTGATGTTTTATTTGGATCTCTCTCCTTGTTTTTACAATCATTATTATGTAACATTATAAATCAATATTTTGTGAATTTATTTTGGAAAATATCATAAAGACTACTACTCCTGTGAAGATAAACGTCAAAAACTACTTTATGGCACATTAAACTAGCTTTGATTTAAGTACTAATAGACATATGCAGGTCTCATAGTTTCTGCTATAAATATTTCCCACAATGCATTGACTAACTACTGATTTTTCATGAAATGTATGTGTGTATATTTCATGAAATGTTTCTTAAAAAAAAAACAAACTATATTTTGCAAATTCTTCAATTTTGACTAGTTATATTATATTACATTATACTTAGTTTTAATTAAAGTAATAAAAAATCGTGGTGAAATTTTTTTTCTTGCATTATGAATATGAGTGCGATTACTTAATAACTAATTTTTGTCTTAAAACTTTTGTTGTAAATAAAAATCATTCATGATTAGTATTAATTCACCCGAGTTTAATATTCTCACATTAATAATTAACGTTTATCAGTATTAACATCGAAGGCTGAAATATTAGCCACAAAGTGTGTAGGAACTATAATATATAATTATTCTAACACGTTATAAAATAATACAATAAGACAACAATTAATTTTATAACAAATAGCAATATTATTTTCAAATCGGGGATAAACTCTGGCGTTTCAGGATGTACAAACGAGAATTGAAGTCGGGTAGAAGAAAAAAATGGGAAATACCTTGACAAATGAGAGACGCTCCGGAAAGGGTCGTTTCTTTGGGCGGGTAAACAAGGAGTGAATTCCTTCTTCCGACTCGCTCAACTCTCAACCTTTATAAATAACATCTCTACTTTAAACAGTTTTAATTAAAATTGTGTAAATTTCGTTTGTTTGCTTCATTTTCGCTTGACGTTTTTCACAACTTTATGCTAAGACATAGTGTTTAATCCTCAGTAATGGGAAAGAATTGTATTAAATCGTGCCCTTGTCCTAATATTTTTCTAAATGTAGAAAGTATCCGATTATCTTTGAAGGGATATTATTATTTTAAAATATGTAAGATCATAACTGAAGGTGTAAATGGATTTAAGCGACTATGTAACATTTTTTGAATCTTTATGGTGGATGAAGGAGGTAGATTTCGAATCTAGCTAGTGTGTGATAATTTAACCTAAAAATCCAATTAATATTTGAAATACTAATGTGTAGAAGGGCATATGTACACTTCAAAACTTAACAAACTCTAACAAAAAAAATATATTTAACTTCATAAAAAACCCCGTAGTTTCAAATTTTGCATCCTCTTCCATTCCTGACAATCCTCTGAGGCGCCTGAAAAGAAGATGGCTACGAGACCTACTTATGTAAAACGTCGTTAGAGTGCTGCCCTACACGCCTGTAACACTCCAATTTAACCGAGATCAGATTTACTAAATGTTTTATAATGTACAGTTGTAAATAGCAATAAATAAATATTACAAAAAAATATATGATTATACATTTTTAAAATGTTTTTTATTTCTTCTTTGTAAGACTAAAATATATTTGTTATTTTTTTTATTTCGAAATTGCTTACAACGCGCCTTGTATTCAAAAACTTAAAAGTTACAATTTATAATTATCACTGTTCTTTATAGGTGCCAAACACCCATTCAAACACACACATAAAAAGACCATTTTGCGAGACTTTTTTGGACTCAGGGACTCAAAACATGGACCTCTGTTGAAAACTTGAATTAAAATTTCATACGATTGCAATAATCTTCTACGCTGTATGTTTCATATTTAGGTAGGTTAAAGTAAAAGTAATTGGCATTTGTGAAATTAATTTTTTTTAAATCATTCTAAACATATTAAGTTGTCAATATACCATATATCTGAAAGTAATAGATTTTGGAACAGAAAAATAATTAATTGAATTTTTACTAATATAATTCTAAAAGTAGAAGGGAAATATTTCTAAATTGGCTAATCCGATACAACCCAAATTTGGAAGAAAGTTGCCATAATAAAGTAGATTGAATTAATATAAATTGCATTTTTTCTACTAATTCCACTTAAAGATGCGTAAAACTATATTTCTTGCTACGCATTTTTAAAAATTTCTGAAATCCATTTACTCTAATATGGACAACTCTACTTTACTCCAACTTTAGGGCACGAATCTTCACAGTTTCCTAACTTAAGTTAACGCTTCATGACAACGCTACAATCTGCCAAGGAGGTAATATAATATATCTTGTAAATTTTTTTTTTTTTTAAGATTTCAAATGGGAAAAAGTTACAAAAAGGTGTAGCGCGTCGGGTTTTGAATAGAAGGATGGGGGGGGGGCGTTCTAAGAAGCGGTTGTTTAATCAGTTTATTGAATCTGCTATGGTCTCATAGCTTTTATAAAAGCTTAGTAGTTTTTGAAGTTTTGAACAGAAGAATGTTGTTAGATGTTTGTATTTTATATAATATTAATTGTTTTAAGTAATATTTCGATTTTTTTTTAATGAGGAGTATATTCCTTTACACACACAAAAACTAAGGCTCACCTCCAATCCTCACCTCTTGTGAATTTGTAAAATTGTTGGACAATGGCTTAACGAATCGAAATATTGTATTATTTTTAGATTTCTGAAATATTAGTGCATCTTTTTATGTTTCCGGAGATGCAATGTAAATCCAATCGATTAAAAAGAATTCTTGCTTATTGATTGATTTTAATTTTTATTCTCACCTTCCTGCAATTTAAGGTATTTTTTAACTCACCGCACGGGCCACTGATCTCACTCAGATTTCAGATTTCCTACTAGTGAGTTCTTTGTCGTATTCTCTTTTTCTTATCTTTCTTATTCCTCCTTCTCCTTCTCTATTATTTTTTTATTTTTCCTTTTATGTCCATTATTTATGTTAAACACATATTATTATTGTTATGTTTTCTATTCACTTTTTTTGTCTAACATAAATTTATATTTTATTTCTTTATTCTAGTATTTTTCTTAAACATTCCATTTAATTACATGTATTTTCTTTCTCTCATTTCTTTACTTTCCATAACTTTAATATTAAATTATTATGAAATTAAAGTTATATATTTTTGTTTTTTGCATTATATAAATTGAAAATTTTATGTCCTTAATTATGTTATTTTACTTTCAATTTAATTACCTGTTTTTACTTTTTACTTTAATTATTCTGTTTATGTTTTGTCTTTTAATTTTTTTTTTTATATTCATTGGTTGTTATGTTGTCCTTTGTTGTTAGCCCTGATGAAGGCTAGAAATTCTGACCAGAACGTTAACACTATTAAATAAGTTTATACAACTACTTCATGTTATTTTCTAACCGCACCCCCAACCATTTTCTTTTCATATACATTACCCACAGTGAACTATCTTCTCATCAATATTTTAACTTTTATTATTTCTGAAATATGGTCTCTTTTTATGTTATCGGAGGCGTAGAAAATTAAAACGCTATTGATTTTAAGATTGGTCGCTAGTGTATCGATTTTTTATTTTATATTTACATATTAGGGTTCTTTGATATGTTTTTCATTACATTATTTTTTAAAATTTAACTGAAAATGTTTTAAAAATTTTTGATAATGTTTCAGTATGTCTTAAGACTTTAATAAATACTAAAAATAGACTAGGAAATAGAAAAAAAAAAGAAGTATGTTACTCACGTGTTCAGTAAGTTATGTTTTTTCATTTAACGAGGAGTATATAGCTTTGCACATGCAAACGTCTCATGCTCTTTTAGAACCCTTTTTATACACCTCAAACCAACACCTCTTTGTGGTTGATAAGCGCCAAGAAGGAGAAAGCCATTATGAAGACGGTAGCTAATCAGGAAATGCAGAAGACATAGGTCAGCCAGAGGAAGGACAGAGGCGATGGAAGGACCCGGAGGAAACCCTTCATTAGCGAAGGGCGGAGTAATGAATCTTTAGAGGAATTATGAAGGCTGGGAGAAGGGCTTTTGTTCCCCTCCTAACGAGACCGGGAACGAGCCGTTTGTTCTGTCGAGTAGTCGGGCTCAACAGATAGTCCAGATTGGCTCAACCTCTATTAACTTAGGTCGGAATACTCTACCTTCTCTATTCAACTAGCTCCTATCTCTTGTTTCTTATCCAAACTGTCTTAGGAACCAATTCGGAGCAAGTTTACCATCAATAGAATCCATTATTTAAACAAATAATAAGAAAAAATATTCATGCCAGAGAAATACCAAGTTATCATAAACCAAGAAGCAAAGGTGTGCTTCATACTCTTTTATTTTTTTTTCGTATCCTCCTGTAGAAAATAGTTACAAGTACAATAGAGGATGTGAAAATGTTAAGGATGAAACCTATATTCATCCTTTGACAACCTCTCTTTTTTTTTTTTTTTTTTTTTTTTCTGACCTCCAAGAAAAGATAAATGAATATATACAAAATGAAGAAAGGGATGTATATAAGTTGGTAAACTAATACATCTTGTTTTGCCAGTGTGGCATTATAAGATAGG
This sequence comes from Halyomorpha halys, assembly GCF_000696795.3. NCBI lineage: Eukaryota > Metazoa > Arthropoda > Insecta > Hemiptera > Pentatomidae > Halyomorpha > Halyomorpha halys. The sequence continues at coordinate 132,799 of NW_027105356.1, forward strand.
CCGCCGGGTCCGCTGAAGGCGGTGTCATCGATGATGGCATGTGTTTATCTTTTCTAGGAGGTAAAAAAAAAAA
>NW_027105356.1:133807-136407 GCF_000696795.3 Halyomorpha halys
ACATTAGAGTGCTATCAATGGGTAGTTTCTCTACACGCCTGTAACACTCCAATTTAACTTATAATCAGATTTACTAAATGTATTATAATGTACAGTTGTAGATAGCAATAAATAAATATTTAAAAAAAATAAATAAATAAAAAGTTAAAAAATTAATGAAGTTGTGACAAAATAGGTAACTAGACATATGATATTAGGACCACAATAAATAGGACTCAAAATGATTACTTAGGAAACAAAAAATGACTTCCTTCAACAAAAACTCATAAAAAAACGATTGAATCAGGAGTTTCTTGCCTTCAACACAAATCCAGGCTTGAGATAGACAACTTACAAATTCCAGGGATGACACTGTAAATTACCCTGAAGCTACGTTTGACAGGAGAAAGACGTATCAAGATGAAATGGTAAAACCCCAGGTGTAAAGGAATTCAGTTTTTCAGTCACGTTTTGGGATTCCTACAGCTTTACATTGATATGTGTATGTGTATGTGTATATTTATGTGTGTGTGTGTGTGTATATATATATATAATTTTTTATTCAATTGGTTCTATAAGCCTTGTAGATCTCTGACTTTTTAGCTAGAGTGAAAAGAAATGTGTTTATTTAATTGTTTTGTATTATAAGTTTAAACTGACTTGGGCGTAATTGCCTGCAAAGTTCAATAAAAATATGTGAGGCTGTAAAATTAAAACTAAAGTATCGAAATTATAAATAATGATAAAAGGAAAATTGTTTGGGTGCAATCAATGAAAAAAAAATGATTTAATATGATCCAAAGTTTCGCCACACGATGGAAGGCTTCATCAGGGCTAAAAAAGATACAAGCACTTAAATGGGGTAAAAATAAATGAACAATGTGAATTAAAAAAAAAAATACAGTGACTCTTAAAATCAACAACAAATAAAACACTATGAAAATACAGTGCACACTAAAAGATAGAAAAAGGGAATATGAGTATTAGTGAGCAAGGAAATCTGTTGACAGGTAAGAGTAAGAGTTGTGAGGAGGTTGGATGTTAAAAAATACGTTACATTTGAAAATAATGTTAAACTAAAGAGTATTAACAACTAATAGAAATATTTTAAAAATAAATGTCCAAAAAAAAACTCAAATAGCCGTAAAACTATTTAATATAAGCTAATGTTTCACGAATATAAAAACCCACGAAACCTCAGGACGATTATCGGATATCGAAAATGTAAAAATTTCAACTATCAATTTCACGGTGATTACAATAACTTGCTTATAAATCGGGAAGTTAAAAATGTCCTTTACACATGTGCACTTTTTTTAAAAAACAAAAATGTTATTTCCTGCTGAATTTTCTAAAAAAAAAGGAAAAAAAAATTTTTTTCCTGCCAGCTCAGTTGCCTGGGGACTTTGGAGAGCTTATATTCGGATTATCAGCTTTGCACTGTACTGTATTTTAATATCAACATCAAATTTTGATTGTAGGAAGATAGTCAATGGCGGTCAATAAAGGTATTAAAATAGTAAAATAAAACTGTTTATTGTTAACCAACGTTTTGCCCCACTTTGCATGGCTTCGTCAGGAGTAAATGGAAGAACAAGATATAAATATTATAGAATTGATAGAATAATTAAATAAAAACATTTTAAAATAATTGTTATGTTTATAAAGAATATAAAAAGAGAAATAATAATAATAATGGAAGGAAATATACCTGTAGGTCGACTAGAAACTGGTTACTAATAAATACAATCAGTTGTTATAAGGTTCTAAATACAGATCTAGACTTAAATTGTGGAAGAATACTCCTTAGAAATAGTTATACATATAGTAAAGAAGTAGGTATAGAAAGTAGAACAGATAGGTGAGGTATAGTAACATGCAAAAGGAAGCTATTAAGAAAATTAATAAAAATAACCAATAAACATAGGGAGAAGTACCTGTTAAATTGAAACATAGATAATGACTGAGGAACGAACAGTCAGATAGAAAATTTCCCCACTTCTTCCCCTAACCCTTAGGAAGGGTAAGATTTTTTAAAATATATAGGTAGGTAAACTGACATAAACATCAAATCTCTTATCTAATATTACAATAGGTAAATATATGCAGTAAATGTAGAAGTACATTGGTCTTTACCTTGACGAACTTTCCCTTTCCTTAGAACCCATCTATTCACTTTTATCCATTGATGACATGGTCGAATGCTTCTCCTCAAATCTCCTTAAGTTCCTAAACCAACACGCTCCTCTTAAAACCCGTACCTTCAAACGCTCTCCGGCTCCCTGGATCAACACAGAAATAAGAAATTTAATGAGAAAACGAGATGCTGCCAGAAGACGCTTCAGACGCACCCTAAGTTCAGAGCACTATTCCATCTTTAACTCTCTCCGAAACCTTACCCAAACATCCTTACGCCGCGCCAAGGAGCAGTACTTTCACAACATCCTATCCCAAGCACGTGATCCTAAATCTAAATGGAAAATCCTCAAGAACCTCTCCGTTATCATTCCTAAATTCTGTCCATACTACCCAGTTGATCCAGACGAGCTTAATACTTTCTTTGTTGCTCCTCCTCCTTCAACAACCTCATGCGAATTTTCATCTCTTCACATCCCTGAAAT
>NW_027105356.1:138012-139706 GCF_000696795.3 Halyomorpha halys
ACTATATGAACCTTGTAATTATTCTTAGGGGACATATGTCCCAGAATAAAGTTATTTTTTCATTTCATTTCATTTCATTTCATTTCAAGTACATGTATAAGATATTAAATACTTTACATTTTTGATTTAGCCCTGGCGATGCCCTGCAAGGAGTTTAGTTTTATTTTACTATTTTGGAACGTTTATTGGACTATCTGCCTACAATCTACTTCATACGATCAACTATCTTCTTCCAATTTAAATTTTAATATACTAATTTACTAACACTAACTAGGTCAGACTTTATGGCTACGTTGTAATATAAACCAATAAATTCACCTAATAAAATCTAATATGGTGGTTTTATTCAATATTTCAAGGCTGCTCACACTTAGAAATGTGGCCTAAGATTTTTAATTATTGATAATTAAAAGAAGGTTGGCAATGGGCCCACACGTCAAGAAAAAAACGTAAAACGCTAAATTTCCGACTGAGAGGATTATATTCTATACTACACAGACGTTCTAAATTATCGCTCAGACAGAAACTTAACGTATACAATTACTTACTAAAACCCATATAGACTTACGCCTGCCAAATTTATGGACCTGCTAAATAGACACAGATTCAGAAAATACAAACTTTTTAATCACAATTTTTAAGACTGGCAACGAACTCACCACTCTATGTTTCAAACGAGACCATTCACACGACTGTAATGGACCACCTTCATACGACTTACAAACGGTTTCACAACTCATTATATGGACACTTCAATAAATTTATACGACAGATAGCATTCCTGCCGTAACTCGGCGTAGGATGAAGAGGAGTTGGATACGGGACCTTCCAGTGTAATAAAATGATTTACTTAACGTCAGGAGGATGCACCACTGGGTGCTATCTCCCTCATGCCTGGATAGAACATCTCATTTGCTGGTTGTAAATGTACATTTACAGATACAAATAAAAAAAATGATAGATAATTAATAAAAGTTTTTCTTTGAAAAAATTCTTGAGATGTTATTTCAACGAAATGTGTATACCCATAAGGAAGGATATGCTGTAGTATACACGTGCTTGATATTAGGAAACCACAAGGTACCATTCCCGTGGGGTTCCTCCTGAGTGACGGATGTATTAGAGAAATTAGCCAGATTCTCTGGTGAGTGGCAATTATATACAATTATAGTAGTGCTACCCACCTGGGGCAGTAATATACTCTTGCAATTGCTATCATATTTGCACTAGGAGCCGCCTAGCTCCCAATTACCTCGTACTCAATTAGTTGGTTTAATTGTTATTGTAACAGACTGGCATTAGCTTCTACCCTGCTCTAATGGATTCCATTCCCCTCTCGCACGAGTTCAAATCCTGATTCAATCGGGCGTTTACTTTCGCCACTTCTGCTACAGTCGTTCAGTTTTATCTCCAGGTTTATTTCCGTTTTCTAACGCAATATCCTGGAATGAACTGATAAAGGTGGGATTTAATATATAATTCAATTTTTTTTTTATAATATAATATAAGGCATTCCACAGCCGTGGTGATGTTTGCGTATGCATTCTGACTGATTTTCAATCATGGAAACATTCCTAATGCCGTTATATCTATACTAAAATATATCAGGTGATATCATAGGAACCGTTAATTAAAAAAAAAACAATTCTATAACTGTAAGTGACATTAATTGACTAATGCAAATGAATGTTTTT
>NW_027105356.1:139897-153091 GCF_000696795.3 Halyomorpha halys
TTATGAGTCTTGAAGAAAAAGAAAAAGAGGGAACAGAATTAAAACGCACGCTTACTAGAAAGATACTGCTTTATTATCTCTGTGATGCTCCTTATAGACATTATTGGGGTTTATTTACATGGGGAGTTAGGATTAGAGTTGTATATATATAAATAACTGGAATGGTCCAATTTTTCACCACAGTAAACTTTTGAATTACTGGACCTGGACCAATATACGTATTTTTTTCTATTTTTTCCTTTCACCATGTGATTAAAGGTAATGAAATCTCCGAATTCTCGAGTAAAAAAAGTTATGAACAACATTAATTGTTTTTGGTATGTAGCTCAGAAAGTATACTTTTCGTTTTTGCTAGATGCTAAAAATTAATATAAAATTTGTTTTACTTATATAAAAAAGTTTGTCTCAATTTTGTCCCAAAAACTCCCATAGGTCAGTCGTTCTGAAAAACAGTTTTGTTCCTTATCGCGTATATTTAATTTATGTTATTTAATCATAATAAACAAGTATAGGTATATGTTTAATTTTAACTAAATGCAATAATTTATAATAAACTATGAATTGTGTTCAATTAATGTATATACATCATCGAATTTAGCAATAGCGAAACGTTGTTGGGTCAGCTTGTTAGCTACAATGTATATACTCAAACATATTTGTTTTGTTAAGATAATGCAATATTTATAGTATATGAGGGATATCTGACAGTATGTGTTTAACAGTTAGTAGTACGTTACACTGTCTACATGCTGGTCTATACGTTCCTGACAGTAAGTATTCTTGGGTTAGTGTGTCCTATTCTTTGGCTTATTAGTACTTCGTGTCGTCTGCAGCTTTAGATTGATGTGTTCCATGGAAGTACTGTACTCTTTATTTGTTTTGTGTTGTGTTGGTCAAAGCTGTCTGCCATTTATTTAATAGCTTATAGCATCAAATTTAGACTTATTTTTATTTGTATATTTATCGTTTATAACCCCACGCTCAGAGGAGAAGGGGGTGAGCTAAAGAAAAAAAATATAATGGCAAAAGGGGGGAAAAAGACAAAATAATAAAGAATAAATTGGTCCTTATTATGTATAATATCTTATACATGTTAAATTATCGTAATATTCCGTAAACAACAACAGAAAAAAAATTAACAAGTTGAAAGCAGTGTATATGCATTAGAAAGAACAACAGAACTATATGTACAAAAAGTTTAATAATAAGAAGAAATATATGTACACAGAATGAAAAAGGAAAAAAAAAATCTTATCAATTAATAAAACTTATTGGTTGACTTAACCATAACTTAGATGCTTAAACTTATTAACTAAATTTACATTATTATTCAAAAAAGTGTAAAAACGAATATAAAATAAAAACAAAATAAAATTTAGTTCGAATCCCACGTAGACTTTGGGTGTACTCCTGTCAGAAAACAAGGTTGTCCGATATTTCCTTTCAGGTCTCCGTCTCACGTTCCCCAGAATTATGAAGATGACACCTGCCACAACTCGTGCTGAAGAAACATTACCACGCACTGCCCTATATCCTCACTTCTAGTGTTAATGACCGTCCATGGAAGTAGAACACCATAATTTTGAAAAACAAAACATATACGATAACATTTCTCATATGGTGATATTTCGATTCAAACAGTAAAGACACAGGGTCTGTTAAATTATCACAACTTCACACTGAATAGTAACGTGTTCAAAAACCAAACTGTCACCTCCACAAGACCAAAATCCACTCGTCTAAACATATCGCTCGTTTTGTTTTTTTCACCATGACCACCCCTTGTCTACGCAGATGTAGCCAGTGTTTTTATTTCACCATGGCAACCGTAACAAGTTTTATTGTCATCTGAGGATAAAGGTCTTCGTGGGGGTAATACAATCAGTTACATGGCCGGATCAATGGTTCTACTTTTGTCGATTTTTTTTCCTCTATAGGCGATCCTACATCACATTAACCCCAAATAAAATGTTAAGAATCTAGCAATAAGTAAATATCACTTACAATAAATAATACCTCGCTCACTATGTAACCATAGGCTAAAGCTTTATATAGAGGATTATTACAGAGAATAAATCATTTTTATTTATTTTATTATTATCACATTGTTATTTTCAATTCTTGATTATATTCTATCACATATTGTTTCGTAAGATTTATCTTTTGGAGTTGCCAAGAGTCAATCCAACCTCCCGAAGGCAATACCTCCTTGTTCTCTTCCTATTCCAAGTTCTCAAAATAAAAAATCTACCTATATCCTTTATCTCCTCACTCTTCGTTCATCCATCCAATCACAAAACACCAGATCCCAACCAACTAATTTATATATGCATTGCTATAGATCGTCTTCTTCAGCAAATCCTTCGTCATACTTGCAACCTCCTTTTGGAATTCTCTCCCCATCTCTATTCTTTCCTTTAAACATCACTATTCCTTTGCTTATTGCATAACCAAACCTCCGTATTATTGTAAAAATACAGTTAAGCCCGCATTGATTACCATTAACAACAGTAGTTAAACAAAGATCTCAATGTAATTTCATTTTGCTTACTGGAAACTTTGAAATGCTTACCAGACAAAAATTATAATGTATAAACCATGTATTTATTCTTATGGGATATATGTCCCAGAATATTTTTTTTTAAATTTCATATTCTAGTGTCTCAACTTCCAACTCATTATAAAAGACTGATCTACAAGACAATAATCAGGCCCATCTGGACATACGGAGTTGAGCTTTGGGGCTCTACTAAACCTTCGAATTCCTCTCGTATCCAATCCTTACAATCTAAAATCCTCAATGTTCCTTATTTTGTTACTAATAAAACCATCCATAAAGACTTAAATGTTCCTTATGTAACCGATCTAACCCGAACCCGATATCATTCTTTCCATTATAAACTCGCTAACCATTCAAACCTACTAGTTTCTAACCTTGCTTCCTCTTCCATTCCTGGCAATCCTTCGAGGCGCTTGAAAAGAAGATGGTCTCGTGACCTTATATTGTAAAATGTTTTTAGAATTCTACTACTGGGTAGTTTCTCTACATGCTGTATCGTATCATTATGATCTTACTTCAAATTTGCTTGTTGTATTTTATATAAAGTTGTAAATATCAATAAATAAAATAATATTCGAGTATGAAAAATTATAGCAGCGTAAAATAGAATGCCACTGGAATTAACTCCAGCGTACAGGTTAAGGGGCTTATCTAACTTTCTCTGTCTACTTATTATCTATATTCATAATGAGGTAATAAAACCAGGTGGTTCGTTACCGATATTATCGAAAATTGTAGCCTGTATATCTTGTCCTCACCTGTCCTCCCATTTATGAAAGCGTTCCTTACGGATGATTAGAATTATATTTGTAGTGATAGTTTCTTGTGTAGATTTACTTTTTTTTTCTGTTGTTGCAGGGGTGTAGTAAGATGTGTAGGGCGGATGGGTGCTTGTTGTATCTGTCCGTCTGTTTGACGCTGGTCCTGGCTAACCCAGAAGCGAGGCGGCTGTACGACGACCTCCTATCCAACTATAACCGGCTCATCAGACCTGTCGGCAACAACTCGGACCGGCTCACAGTCAAGATGGGGCTCCGACTCTCTCAACTCATCGATGTCGTAAGTACTAATAATAATTATTATTATTATTATAGTAATAAATTATAGGTATCGTGGCCCTATAAAGTATATTCAGGATGGGACGTTAGCTCTCCCAGTGTGTGCCTGGCAGTCCTGTGATTTATTTTTAAGACGTAACGTTAAGAAAAAAACTTGAAAGCATATAAATATTTTGTTAATCAAATGCTTTAATATAATTCTTCTTAATCATTCTTCTACCACAGAGCAGTGTGAGAGCTTGTTTTCTCCATAAGCATCGACCTTGAACTAGTTGCTATCTTCTATTCCATTTCATCCCTCTCTTGTCGAATGCTTCCTTGATTGCGCCGTCGTGAGTGTTTCTTAGTCTTCCTTTTGACCTCCTTCCATTGGCTTTCGTTTCGTATGTTATTTTGCTCATCCTTTTCTCCTATATTCCTTTTTACATGGCCAAACCACCGCATTCTATTTTATTATATATTCGGCCAGTTTTACCCCAAGGTTACATCTTAATATATTGCTTGAACCTCTTTTCTTCTCCCCTAGAGTAACTCATTTTCATTGCTTGAATTTGCCTTCTTTGTCTTGAGATAGTAGTCAGTAATAAGTTAAACGTAGTCATAAACAATACTTTTTTACCTTTGTTGTAACTTCTATCTTACCCAAGAATCCGACCTTAAGAGAACCGAATTTTATTCTTAATCAGATTTCTCAATAAATCCCGCCATTTTTGATAAGGTAGACCCTTACATAATAATTATCATTAATCTTTAATTAGAATTAAATGTTATATATTTATATCCAGGAGCATTGCTTCAATAGAGGGAGGAGAAGGGGTCAAAACCTAAAATTTCACAACTTTGACCTGATTTTCCAACTTCCTGGACGTCAGGGAAGTATTCCCTGAAATTTGACTTTTTCCTATGTTTTTGACAAACTGAACTATAAAAATAGTGTTTAGATGCAATTTCGGATATAATAATCTCTATGAAGTATGTTTGATCACAGTGTTTACATTTTGAAACAGGTTTTAAAATTTTCTTTCTCTTTTTATCTTATATAGTATCGTCAGGTTACAAGTGGAACACATTAAATCAAGATTTTCTAGTCTGGAGTTATTTAGTTTTTTCCAGACTAAAATGTTAAAAAATATTAAACTCCATAAAATTTATTAATACATAAAAATCTACTTATAAAAAGTAAAATTGCTATACCCATAACATTAAAAAACCAAATTGTTAACCATCAAATATTTCTAAACTTTAAACCAATGATATATACCTAGTCACTTTATTTATTATAACTTATAACAATATAGAAAAAAAAGAAAAGAATAATCTAACTATATTTTTAAATAGTTTATTATTATGTAAGATTTAAAAATATTTTTACTTATGAATTTTTTATATTTTTATAATTATAGTGCGGCATATTTGTATCTTTTATTTAATTTTATATAAATGAAGCTTGCTTGTTTTATTTATTTTTGAAATTTTGTGAATAATTTACGATGTCGAATTTAGGTTAACTATATTTATATTGGTGCTATCCCCAAAGATAAATAGTAACCTAATCTGGGTCCCCTAGAACATTGGGTAAACTACACCCCTGAACATAACATTACTAATTGCACATATTTCATTTATGAAAACTGCTCTAGTCTGTAATATTTGTTCATTAGTATACTCATAGTATTATTGTAGTACTCTTAGTACTTTACTCCAGTTCTCTACATTTACGAAGGAATTTAAAAGTTAATTCATCCTTTTTTTTTTTCCAATAGTTAAAAAAAAAAAGATTTTCTTATAAACCTAAAATTTTCCTGGGTCAAATTATTAATGTGCAAGACTTCTCTCTTAGTTAATCATTCTAAAACTAATTTACATGTACTTAGACATATCAGTATACGTTCAATTGTCAAGATGTGATGTACAATCTCCTTTCAGTTAGTCATTTTTTGAATGTTGATGTGAGATGTGATTTTTGCTTTAATAATACATAATAAAACATTAAGTCCTACGTTTCATTGGTATTAAACGAGAATCGATTAGCATAACCTGAGTTTTCAAAGTTTTGGTGTTGATAACTCTCCTTTAGTAATACATTAAAATATACCAACTCTGCAATAAAAATATTGTTAAATTATCATAAATACTTTAAATTGTCACATTTTTACCTTATTATTGAACATTTTTCTTTTTTATTTGTTGTCTATAAAGTATAGACATACTGACCATATCATTCCTATTTTTGTTAGTTAGTTCCTAATTTGTTCATTTCAACAACATTAAAAGCAAACTACAGGTGTATAGTTATTTTCCCTAAATATATATTAAAAAGGTAAATTAATTAATAAGATATGCTACATATTATTGTATGAATAACATTCATAATTCATCAGAAAAAAGATATTTATAACTAAATAAAAGATACTAAGCTGGAATTATTACGAAAATAATTATTATTAGAAGCAATATAATCTATTTTATAAATTTTATAAGAACAAAAGTTTCTGTACAAAGGACTATACCATTCTGATCCCATTGATAAGTTAAATATCATCTTATGACTGATATATTTTATCCCCCATATATATTTTTATTCTATTTAAATATTTTATCCAAAATATTCTAAAAAAGAAGTCAACAGATTTACTTCCCACTAGCAAAGGATTTTTTTTGTTAACAAATTAAAATTCTACATGTGAAACTTATTTAGTTTAATTCCAAACTTAAATTTTACCATTTGAGACAGGTGTTATATATCAATATTTGTAAAAAAAAAATGTATTTACCAATATGGGGGTGTTCCCGCAGTATTTTTCGACAAATGGATACATTGAGGTTTGACAGAGTACTTAGAAATTTAATTTGTTGGCTATAATTTATACATTTTTTAAAATTATTTTGTGTACTTTATTAATACGTTTTATGGGAAGTTACTTTATAATTTTTATTTACCAATTATATCTGCATAATGTTTATTCAGATATGTGCAAAGGGATTTAAAGATAAGAGCTTGTAATATTCATGCTTTCCAATGTCTTCCTTATCTTTTTATTTATTTATATTTAAAATTTCTGTATTCATGACACAAAAACACATATTCAAAAACAAATTCATTTTTATAGTATGCATTAGTACTAAACATTTTGCCATTATTATAGTTTTTAATATATTTATTAAAAATTTTGGCTAGATTTTTAAATGTTTCAGTTATAAATGCAATGAACACTTATTGTTGATGTCTCAAATGTTCGGATTCGAGAAAACTTCACTCAAGTGCTATGGCATTGCATTGTGAAATAATTTTATCATTTGTTATTCCTTTAGTAATGTATTACTATTAGGACAAATATTTTAGTTGTATTTGTGCATCGATAATAACAAAATACTAGAAAATAAGTTTAAAATAAAATTGTTCCATTTTTTGAATTATGTATTTTTTTTTCTTTTTGAGTTGGTTAGGAGCCTTGATACTTCAACTATTTTTTTAAAATTAATTTTACCTTAGTAATGTATTTCTCATGAAGTTTTAGTCCATCTGTTCATTTTCAGTTTTTAACTCTAAAAATAGTTACAAAGCGCAATTTATTATTTTGTATAAAATTTTACATTTAAAGTTTCTTAAACATCTTGAAACAATGTTAAAACTAATTTTCTTTGCTACTAAGTTTTTATATTATTGATAATTTTGTATACCTGTTATCATTATTATTATATCTTGTTGTTTTCTTTCCTAATTTGTTTTATGCATTAATATCCTTGAACTATTAATTTATTCCACCATTTATGTACAATTTTCAATTGATTATTTCTCATTAGTTTATTGTAACTTAAACACATTTATTATTATCAACTGCTCACTGATTGTTACTGCTCCATTGTTCTCTTTGTACTGACTGACCTATGTACCCAACTTGCCTACTAGCAATAGAAAACTACTTGATTCAATTTATAATTTATTAAAAATTAGCACATCATTAATAAATAAATAAAAAAAAACAATATATCTATTCATAAGTTCATTAACTGTTAATTTTCAATAAATGATAAATTTCAATTCTTCAAAAAATTAGAAATTGTTACCTATTGTCTAATGTTTAATTTATCCATCTAAAAAAATGTAGTGAAATATTTGTTGAAGTAGGATTTATTAATAAAAAATAACTAATAATAAATGATGATAAAAAATTGATTAAGTTATTCCATAAAACTGATATGTTCTGTTTATTTTAACCTTAATGTAAATATATAAAATTACCTTACATTAAAAAAAAAATAATTCAATTTTTTTTTCCTATGATGACCTCTTTGGGAACTTATTTTGGAAAGAATTTGAATCATATGGATTATTTACAACAGACTGTTGTACCTTGTGGTCCCAACTTAATGAAACTTCTCTCGGTAAAATCATATTTTACCAAATTTGTAGTTTGCTGATTGCTGTACTTGATATACTGTATAATAACTTGATATACTCGGTAAAATATGACACTTTTGTTTATTCATGAAATACTGTTTTACAATGTATAATATTCTATTTTCGTATTGAATAATTCAAGTATATTTTACTTTTATTAATCTCACCTTTGAGTTTTTCGGTCTTCAATAAGCTAGTCATTTTCGTTGTTATGTTGTTTTTTTTATTTATTTTATTTTTACGTATCTGATTAAAAGTGTTTTGTCTAGGTGAGTTTAGTATTTCCTTTTCCATTTAGGTTGTAAGAAGCAAGAAATGTGTGAGGAAATTTAGTTTATTTCGGTTATTGTGTTGTTTATGTACTTTATTATCCATTCCTTTTTTTTATCCTGCAGAAATATTAGTATTTCCATTTTTAATTGGTTGAAAGGGGGAGAGCTATATGAGAAGCTTCAGATCAATCTGGATTTGGTTGTGGTATCTACTCCAAAGAACCCAATAATTTTAATTATTATATACAGTTTTAGTATTTTTTTTACGTTTTATCTGGATAAAATTGTTATAACTTTTTCTATAAGAATATAGTATTTATAATTATATTTGGTTGTAGTGAGGAAGGAATATATATAAGAAGCTTTAAATCAAAGTGCATTTTATCGCAGTTTGCAACCTAAAGAATGCAGTTATTTTTCTTATTATATGTTGTTTATTAATTTTTTTTTCTATCTGGCTAAAAGGTGTTGGTTTTTCTGTGGTAGTTTAGCATTTATGTTTCGTTATCAGAATGAAGAAATATATAAAAAGATCCGGATCATAATATATTTTGTAAATTTTCTGACAAGATTCATGTTTAAAGCTCAGTGACAAGAAGCAAAATAAACCGAAAAATTTCAAACTTTAATTTACAAATTTAATGTTCAAGAAAAGACAAGATGTATTTAAAAGCTGTATGTTTAAGCTTAATCAATCTATGTGTCCAGTGTAACATAGTAAGTCATCCCTAGATATTCCTAATACCTCTTACTTTAAAAATTCAGGATGGATTTAAAATATGTCAAAATGTCTTTTTAGGATTGTGGATGATAAAAGAAACAGTGATGTGGTTAGTTATGGACATAGCAACGAATCAATATAAAATATTTGTAATAATAAGGTAAAATATTTTGGATAACGTTTTCTTTTATGTCAAAATGTACCTATATTTTACCTATATTTATATTAGTACAACCTTCATATAGCTCAAAATAAACTAAAATTCATCAATTGGATAATTAATGATAATAAATTCCAGATTGTCAATTTTATTTAATCAAACTCAAATGCAAATTAATTCATTATAAATCTATTTCTGATATTTTAAATGGATAGCTGAAAAAAAAATTAGTTCTAATATCAAATAACAATCATTAACCTTCTATTCTTTTAGAGTTTGATTTTTAAATTATGTTAGTTCTGTATTTAGAGTGTGAAATGCATTATAATTATATTATGTTTATTTAATTTTTTTATAGCTGATTTAATATACTGTTCTATATTGCTAATTATGCGTTATAATACCTGAAATGGAGTTTGAGGGGAAAAAGGAATTGAAGGAGATGGTCAGGTCTGTCGTCAATAAAAATATAATAATATAATATAGTTTAAACTAGTTTTTAATTGCCTAAGTTTCAACCAACAATGTAGGCCTTCGTCTATTTTTTTGTTTAGAATGCCTGAATATTACTCTGAAATTTTCAAAAAATAGTATTCATACGGCGCAGCGATGATGTGAAAACATGAAAAGACAAATTTTTATTATATAGATCACCCTAACATACACTTATAATATCGAAATACAATTCATAGTAAATACGTTCCTAATGAAGTTCCTGCCTCTTTAATCCTACGTTTCCATAGTCCTGCTAATGTTTTCCCTCCAGGAAAAAACATTTTTTATGGATTAAATACACTTGTGAGAGAGGGAGAAAAATCCTCACAATTTGAATATTTTTATAGCAGCCTTAGTCGCGTGTGAGATAATGTCTAACGCGAAGGGTATGTTGTCAGGGTAAAGGGGTTGGTCGTATAGAAGGAAGAGACTGTGAAATTCAGATTCCAAGAAGATGAGTAGTCGCAGTCTCCCTCTAGCAGCTTCCAGACCAGAAAACAACGTGAGAGAGATTCTCACGCAGCGACCAATGACGGGTTAAAACTCTTGTAACGATATTTACCACATATTTTCGATTTCCTTATTGAAACAATGTCATCTATGTAATCATAGTTTAAAATTTATTTACACTACATTATTTAAATTAATGTCTTTCACTATTGGAGCATTCATCCATCTCTGTTGCACTAATCAGTGCTCTATATCAGACATTACCTCTTTGGACCATACCCACATGCCCAATATGCTGTTGTTATGTCCAATTTTATTTCTTTGTGAAATTTAATTAAAAAATATGATTTTTTATGATTGAACAAGTTTATGCCCACATATTTTCTCTGATTTTTTATTATTATATAGCTAGTCTATTTATTATATAGGCATAATGTGTATTTAAACGTTTTGTGTCTGTTTTATAGTTTAGTTGCTTTATAGCCCTAAACAATATATATATTATATATATTTTTTAATATTTTTAGTTATATGAATTTCTTTCAGAAACCTTTTGATTTTAGTGTTTTGTGTCATGCCTATTATTGTGGGATTCTTCAAGTTAAAATTATGGTTTAACTTTATGCTGTGGTTAGACAGTGAAGTGCAATTTATATTTTTGACATTTTTACAGTTTGTAATATGTTGCTTAATCCTGGTTTCTAGTTTTTTGGATGTCTCTCTAATATATATTTTTCACAATCTAGCTTATACACACCATTTAACTTTTTCATTTTATTTATTTTGTTCTTCATGTTAGACAGTTGGTTTTGCAAGTTATTGTTATAGTACTAGCCAATAATAATATTTTTATGATTCTACTCTATTAACGTTTTTTTTGTTTTATCAGTTAGGCCTCGTATGTATTGTTCGAGTTTTAGACCCAATCCTATTCAAACTCAGCTCACTATTTTTCCTTATTTCTTTGTTAATCATTCATTAATTTTTTTAAAATATTTTGTATTCATGCATTGCTGATTACTGCAAACAATGTCAACTGATTATTTATTCCAAATAAAAAAAAATTGAAGATACTTTAGAGTTAGTGTTTTTAAAGATTTGGCATTTAAGCCATGTTAAATTATTTTAATGAGGATAAGAACTAAGAACTCCCTGATATTAAATATTAATTGTATTATATGCTAATATTAATATATTTACATCGATTTACGGAGTTTAATAAAAATCGTTTGATCTAATTTTGATAAAATCGATGCAAAGTGAAAAATCAATTTCATAAAGTAGCAATTTTTTGGCAAGGGTTCTCTGTCACACCCCAGTCATACCCCGCCTATAAATATATAATTTCAGTTTCGTAAGACTTTTTGTTTTTCGACTGCTGACTAACACATACAGACCATTAAAATATACATGTTTGTCTATATATTTCACTTTTCAGCCACAACTAACCAGTACAGACTATTTTAGTGTGTGCCTAGGGTATTTTGAATATTTAACAAGACTTCACACCCGTGGAAGGATGTTTACAACTAAAAATTTATCAGGCTAACTTTCCATGCTCTAAATTTTCGAAGCGATAAACTCGGAAAGTAATAATTTTTGAATATGAAAAAATCTAACAAATAGAACCCAAAATTTTCCAAATCTCTTTCAGTCACAGGTCGGCAGGACTAAATATTCATAAAATCGAATCTTTAGTGTAAACAACTTTTTTCTGACCTAATAGAATTCAGTTTTTAATTTTCAATTAATGTTCTAATGGGCCAAAATGAAAATATGTAAATTTGCTCAAAATAAACATAGATGTTAGTTAAAAGATTTTTAGAAGTTATAAAATTTTATTTGATTATTGAAAAGTAAACAGTTTGCTATTGATTCTACTCGCCTCATATATCAAAAGGGTTACCGACGTTTCCCTTTAGCCGAAAGGAAAGATAGGCGCTTCAGTAGATGAGCCCAGTGGAAAAAAAATAGTTATTTTACCTCAATATTTTATTACTATGATAAAAACTACGTATAATTACAAATAAAAATTGATAAGTCTGTCAAGTATAGTTAGACGAAATACAAAATATTAAATCAATTAATGTTTTATTCGTAGTTCCATATCTTTGAAACTACCAACAACACTAGAAAACTTAATAGAACATAATTTAAAGTAGAGTAAATTTCCTAAAATATGAACCCTAGTAGAACTGTTTACGCTGAATAGTTCCTGAGAGAAAATTTTTAAAAAAGTAATTTTTCATAAAAGATATACTGAAAGATCTGTAGTTAGTGAATTTATTTTGAGAAATCTATATCTTAAAAAACATTTGACGTACAGATGTCTATTAGCAGTCCAATTAAAGCTAGTTTAATGTGCTATAAAGTGGTTTATGACAGTTATCATAGTAGGAGTTGTAGTTATGTTATTTTCCAATTAACAAACTACGTAGAGTCTACTTCATCAGACATCCACTAAATGTGAGAATTTTTTCCCAGAGAGTAGGTTAAATTTTCTAAATTTTTTTTTGCTTGAAGTGTTACTATAAATTTTTCACTGGACATCTTTTTATTTTTTTCAATGAATTAGATTTATTGAAGATTGCTTTTTGGTACAAGTACATAGAAGCAATATATCATTGCCTTGTAGAGGGATTATTAACTGACAGCAGTATGAATTGATGATCAACACTGACTAACGTTGTTAACTCTGATTTATTAGACACACACATACCTAACTATGTGTATATATATATATAAAGTTAGCTATGTGTAAATGTGTAAACTGTAAAATAATAATGATAAACAATAACAATGTTACGATAGTTCAAACAGATTTTTTTTAGATAAGCTAGTCGGATGTTTTTTTTAATCAATTAACCTTTGCAAAATATAACTGTTTATTATCCACAGGTTAGCCAAAATCAGTCTTAATTAATAATCTTGTTCTTCTCATAAATCAATGTAACATTTTCCTTCAGTCTAATCGTAATTGGTGCCGAAACGAAATCATGTAACTTAAGCTCTTAGCTGTCTCAGAATCCCGAAGTTAACAGTAAGTTATGTTATGTAGCTATAGTTAGTCTTATGT
>NW_027105356.1:153776-157653 GCF_000696795.3 Halyomorpha halys
ATATGAATGAGAAAATCTAGTTAGTAAATATATGTTAACAAAAATATATTTAAAATTAATTATAAAAAAAAAATTGTGAACGAAAATATATGTAATTAATGAAATATGTAAGTAAAATACTAGAATAAAAGAAACAAAATATAAAGTTACATAAGACAAAGGATTGCCTTTTTTTTAGTGTTACGATTACCTCTTCTGAGATTGTGACATAGAATTAAACTCAGATATTTCGAAAAACCCTCGGAGACGATGATAAAACTATAGAATAAGTGTATCAGTTTTTAAAATCAAAACATTTACTGAGAAAACGGGAACTGGAAAACAATAATAATAAAATAAATAAATAAAATGATAAAGAATCAATTTAAAAAATAAATAAAATTAAACAAATATAAGTGAAACAAAATAAAATATATATGGCATTGATGACCAATGAATTTTGTTGCCACTAAACAAAATCAAACAAGTTGATCATACATTAATTCCTTTTATTCATTATGGCTGTTTTGTTTTTTTGTCTTAGCCCTGACGAAGGCTTGAAATTCTGTCCGAAACGTTGGCACTGATATATAAGTTTTTGCTTATTTGTGTTCTTTATCGGCTACACCCCTATCCATCTACTCATTCATATACGAGTATATGTAGGGCCAAATATTGACTCATTATATTTTCTTTATTATTATTATTATTATTTTCAACAGCACTTTAAATTTTATTCCAAGATACTCACTCAATAAGATTGATTTACAGGATCTGAGAAGTTAATTTAAGAAGCTTAACATTGTTTTGGCAATTCCACAGCCAAAACAATGTTAAGCTTCTTCCCTTTCTCTTCCGTGCCACTCAAGAGAGAATGTTATTGAAAATCTATTTTCGTATTGAGAAGAAATATATTTTTTCATCAAATGATTATTATTAAGTCAGATTTATTAGATCTGCACTAAAGATTTCGTTAAGCATCGAATTAAAGAAACCTAGCTTTATTTTCCTTTAATATTTAATTATTTCGACATTCATGACTCCAAACCGTATTTTCTTCCTCCCCAATTGAAATGATCATCATCATAATCATTTTATCCCCTTCACCGCCTGTACGGGGTTACGATTTGTAGAGTCTGGATCAGATGTCTCGTACATGGGCTATCTCTCTTCTACTCCATTCCTTATCACACATCCTGAACACTCTCAAATGAAATGATACAGTCTAAAATTTTCTCAGAATTAACGGAGCATCAAAAAGATATAAATCATCCACATAATCAACAATATTTACAAATGAACTATAGGCGATTTCCACAGCACTTCATTTATCCATGGAAAGCGAATACTCAAACATACTAATTTGTAGAGATTCAATATTTGCTCTCCACAGTCTATCAAACTTCAATAAAAACGGACTCACAATGGAAAAAATTCACAATTATGTAGACATGTTAAAACATCTTTAAAAATTTTTAACTTTTCTCTGGACTCCAGGGCACCCAGGAATACCTGAAAATGAAGCAGCAGATAAAGCGGCTAAGGAACCAGCTACTATGAAGGTTTCACCACTCTAAATTTACGATCCCAAATGACGTAAAGACATTTTTAAGGAACAGAGCCAGGAAAAATTGGGATTCAATGTGAGCTGAGGTTCCACTGACTAACAAGCCAAGAAATGTATAAAAAAACATACCCACAAATGTGGGTAAATGTCACAAGAGGAAACAGAAGAGAAGAAGTGGTTGTTGCAAGAGTGAGAATAGGACATTTCAACTTAGCGCACGTTCTCCCAATGACCAGAGAGGATCAATCTAAATTCCAAACCTGCCAGTCCCCTTTATAAAACATATAATTGAAGAATGTATATTATTTCGGCAAACCTTCGAAAATAATTAGATACCTCTTTTTAGAGAATTGGCTCTAGAAGACTCAACAAAAAAAAAATTGAATGAAACCCAATTTTATTCTAAAATATAAAAATAAATATAGAAAATAAAAAATTATTATAGTATAGTGAAGAACAAAATTGATACTAGGAATCAATCAGGATTAATTTAAAAATTCTCTGTATAAATTTTCCAGCTACATATAAAGGTGAAACAAAGCAATTATTCGGTGACAGAATTTATCAACACAATAATGGTTTGAAAAACAAGGAGAGGGAACCCAATAAAACAGCACTAGTGCAGCATGCAAAAAAAACCAGCATACCTTTGATTTTGAAAATACCATGATTTTACATAAAGAAAATAAAAAATTCAAAAAGAAAATACTTGAATCCATTTACATATCTGAAAATATTAATTATACAGTTCATTTCTAAACAGACACAAGAAATCTGAAGCAACACTATCCAGAGATATTAAGTCAAATTAATTTATGAAAAATATGGGATAAATTAAATGTTGATAATTATAATTAATTATAAGAATTTTACTAATAAAATAAAAGAAAAAAAAATATAGTTATACTAAATATTTTTAATGCTTGACCTGAGTGCAGGGAAGGTTACAAGCATTGCTGTGATAAATATTAACAAATAGTGGCTGTGATGAATAATTTTAATTTTTGTTTGAATGTGAAAATTGACTAATTAAGTAATTAGACATAATCTAGGACATGCTTATTAACAAAAAATATATGTTTACCTAATGTTTTAATGTTTCATAGAGAAATTGTTGATTTGACCTTAACTTGATTTTATTGTTGGGTCTATGACTCAAAGAGTACTCATCAACATCATAATTCTTAAATGATTTCTTAATATCTTCAGTAGTCCTTTAATATAATTGAATCCATTTTTTTTTTGTTTACTTTATTATTTTGTATTTCGTTTCCTATTCCGTTTTAAATTATTTAGTTCAATAATTTTTATTAAGGCAAGATAAATTATAAATAACATTGTTGAGTAATTTGAATTGTTGAGGATCATATATGTAATAAAAGCTGTTTTGTGGTAGATTGACCTTGAGGATGGCCGAATTGGCCATGATTTTGAGACTATAATGGATAAAATTTAAATTATTTAAATTAATTAAATTTAAATTAGAATATCGACCAGTGTAATTGTTAAATAGACTATATTAGAAATATTCATCTATCAAATTATAAAGATAAGAAGATAAATAAATAAAAAGTGCGTAATAACCAAGAAGTTGCCCAGAATAAAACTGTAATCTAATATACAAGAAATTAAAATTTTCCTAACATAAATACATAGTCAAATTACTGATAAGAATTCGAAAAAAAATTCTATTGTGCTTATTCGATTTCAATTTTTTTTTTAATAAGAATAAAGAAAAAGATGATAAACATTTTTATATTATGCAAGAAAAATATTTATTTTAGTTTATGAAAATTAATTAAATAATTACTATTGATAATTAATTAATTATTTTTTTAATATAAATTGAAAAGAAAATGTTTAAGTTACAAAAAACAGTATTAAATATAAAGAATTAAGAGAAATCATATTTTTTGTATACCCTCATTTACGCTGTTTGCATTCTCTAATTACAACCTCTGTTTTAATTTCGCTTTGTTCTTTTCTACCAAGAGATTAAATGTTAAATTAGGATTTACTTTTATATAATTTCAAAGTAAATAGTTGTTAATTACCTAATTAATGAGTACAAAGTAAAAAAAAGAAACCACTGTAAGGATTATTTAGCAGTTCTTTTGCTAATTTAAACGATTAATTCACAGTAGTAAAAAATGTTTCGAAATTAGCAAATGTTAATATTTGTCAAAATTAGGAAAATCCATCATATAATTCTATAATTATAGGATTGTGAGCAGCCTAATTTAAAGTTCATACTATATGTTAAATGCAGAGAAGCTCCTGAATTTTCCGGGGAATTTATTTTGTAACCTTTTAATCTTTAATAGATGATAT
>NW_027105356.1:158043-191669 GCF_000696795.3 Halyomorpha halys
AATTAGCAAATGTTAATGTTTGTCAAAATTAGGACAATCCATCATATAATCCTATAATTATAGGATTGTGAGCAGCTTAATTTAAAGTTCATACTGTATGTTAAATGCAGAGAAGCTCCTGGATTTTTCGAGCAATTTATTTTGTAACCTTTTAATCTTTAATAGATGATATAATCTCTAAAAATTATTTAGCAGTTCTTTTGTCAATTTAAACAATTAATTCACAGCAGTAAAAAATGCTTCGAAATTAGCAAATGTTAATGTTTGTCAAAATTAGGACAATCCATCATATAATCCTATAATTATAGGATTGTGAGCAGCTTAATTTAAAGTTCATACTATATGTTAAATGCAGAGAAGCTCCTGAATTTTCCGGGGAATTTATTTTGTAACCTTTTAATCTTTAATAGATGATATAATTTCTAAAAATTATTTAGCAGTTCTTTTGTTAATTTAAACAATTAATTCACAGCAGTAAAAAATGCTTCGAAATTAGCAAATGTTAATGTTTGTCAAAATTACGACAATCCATCATATAATCCTATAATTATAGGATTGTGAGCAGATTAATTTAAAGTTCATACTATATGTTAAATGCAGAGAAGCTCCTGGATTTTCCGAGCAATTTATTTTGTAATCTTTAACAGATGATATAATCTCCAACAATTTCATCACATCATCTTTCCTCGACCTCAATTTTTATTTGTTTCCCCTTTTAGTTTTTTTCATAATTATTTTTATCTATTACTTTATTAAAGTTTAAAAACTTCTACAAAAAAAAAAAATAAAATAAACTACATGGTTGGTAACATGTAGTTTATTTTATTTTTTATAAAAACGGTTTTATCAAAACGATAACTGACAAAATAGTGTGGAGCTATGCTGCTGTATTGCGTGACGTCATTCAACATTTAGCAGAATTATCGTCTCACATGCCAAAAAAAAGAAATATTTCTCTATTTAACAAAACTTTTTTTGATTCAACTCACTTTTACATGTTAAACTGAAGGTCGTGAATACCCCTATTATAAATACTAATATTTAAGCAAGAAGTAATATTACAAGAAATGTAAGTAATTATGAGTGGATAGCTCATCGGTAAGTCACTGTACTACTAACACCAAGGGGTCCTTTCAATTTAACTGAAGTCCTATGTTTGTCAGGGTTCTGAATTCAATGAATTTTTTTTTTTTTTATTTTGATAATATTTTCAGATGTAACAATATAAATGTCACCTTTTTCGCCATTCAAATTAATTTTCCCTTTAAATAAAATGTTATTTTAATTCATTAGTGTTTTTTTTTTTATAATTGTTCTCACCTTATTTTGGTGATATCTTTCAAGAAGGCTTTTGACTTCATACGTTAATGAAGCTTCCAAAAAGTCGCTGCTAAATGTCCACTTTTATGGTAAAATAGCCATTAAAAGAAACTAACCTCCTTTTAAAAACTACAATTTGTACATTAAATTTTAATGGTATTAAAATGGCCGAGATATTTTTTATTGCATAGTTGAAAACGAAATAGTAACTACCAGTAAAAACTTACTTTTTCCCGATGTCGAAATAACGTCTGTAAGGTTAAGTATTAATTACGGTGAATTAGTTTATAATTATTTAAGTGCTTGAGACCACATTCATCAACATGATTAGACACATTAAATCTTTTGTCACTTTCCATTTCGGTCGAGGGGGTCGACTTTTACTTCTGTGGTGGTCTCACGAAATGAAAACCTGACCTTCACCATGATGTTAGAACAAGTACCCATTAGATAAATCTCCTCCCCCCCCCCTTAGAAGGGGTTCATAAAAAAAATATTTAAAAAATTAATAATTAATTAAGTAAAAATTAGGTTGTCGAGCATGATTCTACCCAAATCATCTCCTTGCACAACCGTTAGTCTAGTAACAGTACTTAGTTAGTACCTAACCTTTACTGATTTTTAGTGGTGCAGATTAATTTTTTTTAAATATTAGTAAAATGATCAGTTATTAATAACTGTATTTGAAAGTTAAATTATGGTCAAATGCTTAGCTCAAACAAAATTAAAAATACATAACGAGTTCTTACTTTATTTTTTCTTTTGGCGACGAACCTTGGATTAATATTTCGTATTTTAGGAAGTATCTTGATGTACAGAATTAATTTAAAATACGATACTGGAATAAATTAAAAAACATCTTGAATAAGTCAACAGTTTTATTGGAAAATTGGTTATAAAAAAAGGAATTAAAAAAAAAGAGAGAGATAACTTTATTTACGGCCTGATCATCGATATTCTTTTTTTCCGGTTGATGGCCTGGCACTTGAAGACGAGAGGCAACGAGTCCCCTTCCTGCCGGAATGTTGGACCCTTGTCCTTAATCGGGTAACATTTCCTCCAGGAATATTTTTATTTCTATAACAAACAGTATTTTCCCTTCGAGGGATCGACTGAGCGGAATATATAATTTTGTATCGTTTTATATTATTTATTGCATATGTCAATAAATCAGTAAAAATCTATTTATTGAAAATTTATCGCCAAAACTGATTATAGTTATAATTTACTTATTATTTTGTATTTTTTTTATATTAAAATACAATAGTGTTTAATTAATTTATTTATTGGGATACTATGCCCCACTCTTGAGTATTTCTAATTATATAAATAATTTATTGTTGATTAACAATACTAAATCATATTCTCTAATTGGATATGTTTTGGTATTAAAAAAATTAAAGTTATAGAAAGAAAATGTATGGAACTAATGTAATATGTAAGTAGAAAAAAAAAGAATAAAGAATAAAGAAACAAAATATGAAGTTAAGAATGACAAAGAACTAATTAGAACATACAATAATAATATATATAGTGAAAAAAACTAATAACGTAGGTAAGGAAGGAATAAAGGAGGAAAAGTGATAACGGAAAAATAAGAAAAATAGAGCACAAATACATACCTTGATACGAATACGACATACCAACAAGTATAGGTCAACGGTGCGAGTGGCATGATTCTGAGTTAAAAAGTACGTTAAAAGAGATGACGAAACTACCAGAAGATGAAGAATAAGTTACAAGTTACATGGAAAGGTAAAAATAAGAATTTTAAAATATATTACAAAGGAAATTTATTTATAATAATTTGATGTTTATAATGAAAAAAAAAAACTTAGCCATTCTCAAAAATTCGTGCTTCTTTCTCTTTTTTATTCAGACCCATTTAAATTTAAATATTAAGGAACCCAAAATATATTTACTATTCTAAGAAGTAAGGAATGAATATAAAATTGAATTAACTTGGTCTAGTTTTCAATTAATGTTTTCATTGAAAAGTTAATTTATTTTAAGGAAAACATTAATTTATAAAGTTAGATACAAATAAGTAATTGTTTTTGATATAATGATAAGATTTTAAAATTTTTATTAAAAAATAGTAAAAATTATTTTTTTATAATATTTAATATTTTTAAAAAAAAAGTTAATGGAAATTTTTCAGTAATTCAAAAATCAAATATCAATAATATGGTTTATGTTACTCAACTTTTTTTTTTCATTTTTTAATCCCCTTGCCCATTTCGGGCATTTAACTCTCAACTCTCAAATATGGCGTACCGGATACCACGCCTACTAAAGGAATAGATCCCGCCCTATGGTGTCATTCCCTCTGGAAGTGCATTCCCTCTATTATATACCTTCCTCCAAGTCCTGAAGATTTGTGATTAGATGTCCTTCAGACATAAGAGCTGGTCTTGATAATACTTTTACATATTTCTATTTTCATACTTAGGCTAGAGAGCCGGTGTTAAGAGTAGATGATGGAGCATATATGTTTTTGTTTGTATTACTTTATTGTATTTATGATCAGATAGATTATTAGATGTACAATTAAAATTTATTTAAAAAAAAGCTTTATTAATAAGAATTGGATAAATTTTAATTTTAATGCTCCACAATCGTAGATTGTTCGGTCCATTTTATTAAAACCAATCGTGGAGTGTATGTCTAAATAAATACAATCCCCATCCCATATAACAGTACAAACCACTTTACCGATTCCCCAAAACAAATACCGTTCTCTTTCCTAAGCAAATATATCCTTGTTATTGAAGCAATAAGGGGTAATAAAAATAAAGCGATTCCTTTTATAGCTAATGTATATTTGCCAATAAAAAAATCCTGTATTTAAAGATAATGATTTGAAATTCCATGAATTATTAATAATTAATATTGATATTAAACTTGAGAAATTATCTTCAATACTAAATTTTTGCCGTAACTATTTATAAATAAGTGTACTCTGTAGTAAGTAGTTTTAGTAAGCAGTTTCTGAGGAAAACAGAAAGAGTTTCAATTGTATTATATCCATAAATTATTATGATATTTTAATTATAATTATTACTGTATTCTGACTGAATAAACTTGAAACTATTTGAGCACTATAATTGTTATATGGTCCAAAACATAAACAAATATTGGATTTAAAGAACAATTACACTAAAATAATTGTAAGACACATTTACAATTACTTCTAGAGGCTAGTTAATAGGAATTACAATTAATTCCTTACCCTAGGTAATTGCAATGACAATTAAAACTTTTAAAATTACAAGTTTTTAAATAATTTTCATGCATTGAAGCAATTTTAAAACAGATATCTACCGCTTTGCTATCAAGTATTTGTAGTTACAATTACAGTTACTTTAATTTTATTTTAGGAGAAGATAAAAATTTTAATTAGAAATTAAAATTACTTTGGCTCAGCAATTGTAATTGGTTGACCACAATTTCAATTTCACTAGTTGATCAAGTATTTGCAATTATAATTAGAATTATTTGTAAATGTAATTGAATTTCTGCAATTCCTCGCTACATTAATTTGTAACTGTAATTGGAATCACAATCACTTTTAATTATTAAAAAATACTTGTAATTTTGGTGGAAAAATAACTATCACATTATAATTAGTAATTGAAATTATTTTGGCTTAGCAATTTTAATTGGTGGACCACAATTTCAGTTACAAGAATTTCATCAAGTAATTTTAATAATAATTACAATTATTTGCAAGTATAATTGCATTTGTGGAATGCCTCACTACAGTAATTACTTCTTGTCTAATTGTGTTACCTAAAAATCAAATTTTGTATACACACCTTCTAGGAACTTTTATTGACTTTAATTTTATGCCATATATCGTTTCCAAAAAAACTCTAGTTTTCTTAATTATTGGTAAAAAATTGAAAAAACGTTGTAATGTCTTCGGTGAAATTCCGCGTATCATGAATTTAGAAGCGATTGTAGTAGACAAAACTTGCTAGTAATATTTTAATGCATTCTAAGAATTTGCAAAAGTCATAAATTTCTAGAATGCTGACAGCCTGGCACTCTCATACCCGCCAGTCCAGCAAAATATATTTTAATAATAAATAATTATTGTTGTTGTTTTTACGTAGGTACGTAAGTACGTAGATAAGCTGTATATCTATATTTCAGTACTAAACGAGCTATTGAAAGATTAGCAAAACGTAAGTCATATTATTCCTTCATGATCAATTTTCGTGGCCCAACAAAATAACGCAAAATTGAAATATTAAAATCAAATTATTAGCCTTAATATGCATTTTCATAACATTTTTTTTCATATTTGCGAACAAACGGGACAATAACTTGTACATTGAAGTTGATAAAAAAATTAAATTACATTTTAAGTTAGTAAAAATCTGGACATATGGAGTTGAGCTTTGGGGCTCCACTAAACCTTCGAATTTCTCTCGTATTCAATCCTTACAATCCAAAATCCTTCGTAAAATCCTCAATGGTCCTTACTTTGTCACAAATAAAATCATACATAAAGACCTTAATGTTCCCTATATAACCTGAACCAGATATCACTCCTTCCATTATAAACTCTCTAACCACTCAAACCCCCTAGTTTCTAATCTTGCATCCTCTTCCATTCCTGACAATCCTCCAAGGCGCCTGAAAAGAAGATGGCCACGAGACCAGCTAATGTAAAATGTCATTAGAGTGTTACCAATGGGTAGTTTCTCTACCCTCCAATTTAACTTAGATCAGATTTACTAAATGTTTTATAATGTACAGTAGTAAATAGCAATAAATAAATATTAAAAAAAAAAGTTAGTAAAAATCATGAACAAGTGTTGGAAAATCGAAGTTTTTATGCTGCTATCAAATGTTGGATCTGTAAATTTATTTTCTTAATAAGCCTATATTTCAAAAACTTAATAAGTGATTTAAAAAATTTAAAAAAAAAATGAACATCTATTACTTATCTACCCATACCTCGATATAATATTGATATCATAGTGTATAAACATAGTATGTATTTCAGAGCCCTTCTCACCCCTTAGACTACGGCTATCTAAGGCGATCGCGACACACTTTTAAGATAAAAAGTTGATTTTATATACTGAAAAGTTGGCCCCCTCTGCTGTATAAAATATAGCATAACTTTTTATATAATATAGTATAACTATTTTCAGGATAATTATTACGTCTTGATTTTTTCAGAATAAAAAAAAAACTATCCTTTCCTGTAAACATCCAATTTTGTCCTTCCTCTGACTCTAACATCATCTACCCGCCAAAGAAACTCTTTTGATTTATGGTAACCATCATCATAATCGAACTCATAATGGTAATCATAGTAAACGAAATATTTTTACATTGTTTCTTCAGCCTGCACCTTTTTTTATAGGTCTCATTTCGCTTATACTGAAAGGTTAATTTTTGTTATCTAATTCTTCTAAAATTGTTAATTTTTGTATTGAAATCTCATTTTAATAGCCGTTATAGTTGTTGTCTGGGGCTTTAGGGCGTAAAACCCTGAGGTCATCAAAGCCCATGTTTCGTGCTTTATAATTCTATTTCATTTATATTTCTAATTCAATCTCACTTTATTTTTCTCTTTAAGTAAGTTCGAAAAAAAATTTAAATAACTAGTTCTTTTGGTATTTTTTATTACGTATAACTGATTTTCTGGTTTAAATCTTATTCAAAAGGCCATTACTTTTTAAGAAAACTAAGGCCATTTCCACGTTCTTCTGGTGATCATTCAGGGTATCCGATACACTCGGTCATACTCCCATTCTACTTAAGTTCGCAGAATAAAAATTACATTTCTCAAATATGTGACTGATCGTAAGTACACTGTTGCAGTATTGACATTTTGGCGGTGGCTGCTTACTGATCAGATATCTATGAGTTAAACTCGTGTGACCTATTCTCAATCTGGCAATAGCTACCTCCTCCCTGCGATTGGAACGGTTTGATGTGGTCAATGGTTTAGTGGTTTTTTTGATATTTTTTAATTTGCTTGGCGGGCTTTCATCCCACATGGGTTGCCAACTAGATGATATTTCATTTTTCATTGGAAGACTTATTTCTTGGGGTGTCAGAATTGCCGCGCCCTGACCTGGAAGAGCAAGTGCTTGTTTAGCAGCAATGTCCGTCAGTTCATTTCCAGTAATCCCCACGTGACCCGGCACCCATATAAAGAAAATAGTTTTTCCCAAGTTTTCGAGCATGTTGGTATAATTGTGAATTTTTATGATCGCCGGGTGTTTCGGGTAAATGATCTTCATGGTTTTTAGTGAACTTAAAGAGTCGGTAATGATAACTATGTTAGTATTCGTTACTGTCATGGAGAAGTGGAGTGCTGAGACTATTGCATGTAATTCAGCTGTATATACACTGCATAATTTATGCATTTTTATTTTATGGGTTGAGTTATTTATGATGAAAGAGGATGCTGTAGATTCGTCAAATTTTGATCCATCAGTATATATAAAAAAAGGATCAGGAATATTTTGACAAAGACGTGAGAACCTAGTTCTATATTCAGTACGTGACGTACTACCGTTGGGAAATCGGGATAATTGGAACATTGTATTTGGTAGCCTGTGCATCCATGGAGGATTGATGACTTCCGGGATGTACAGAGGCATTTCTTTAAAGAACTCAATAGCAGTATGTGTTATTTCTGCCAACGGGAGTGTTGAATTTATTTTATTTCTAAAAAAATTTGAATATTTAGGTTTGAAGATGTATTAATGCGTAGGGTGATCTTTTTGAGGGTATAAATTTGAAATATAGTTTAGCTGTTATAGTTTCGTTTCACTTATTCCAAAATGTGTGGATTTTTTCTTGAGAGATTTAGGTTATCTTTTATTTATGACTAGCAATGAAGAATAAACGCCTTGATATGATATTTTTACATAAATCGCTTTAATTATTATTATTATTTTTTTTTTTTAGCGAAATAGTTTTTCATATTAGGATAACCCGGACAACATGGCCCAGTAACATAAGCCCGAACTAAGAGAGAGAAAGAGGTTGCGGAAGAAGGAGATAGGTTGAGGGGAACCCGCAGAGAAGTTTGTTGTTTGTTAAATCTGATTGTGTGACGTGTGGTTAGGACTAGTCTGGTCCAACATAGCACAACTGGAATTTATAGGACAGATCGTTGCTGAGATATCCTTAGTAAAGGCAGACTTAGCAAAGGGCTGGTGTACAAAAGGGCCTTGAATTATTTTCTTCTTAATATATATTTAGGGAAAAAGTTACATGTACCTTTGTGGTGAAGGCGCCAGACAAGAAACCACATGTCTGGATATTAGTTAAATAGTTTCAAAAGACTATATTTCCTTTTTCAAAATTCAAAATTAGAATATGTTTTTTAAATTTCAGATTTTTTTAGATCTATATCATAAATAGCATTTGTGTATCACTGTCTTGCTACTATTTCTATGTTATATCAATAAAATATTTGTGATTATGTATTGTGAGTACTGTACTGCTACTTTATTGTCACTATTTGTGAGTTATATAAATAGAAAATTTATGATTAAAGCTTTAAAAATTTAGAAGGGAGAATAAGTATTTTTTTAAAATTTATTATTATTATTTGCTTCTAGGAATTCATAGGAAAAATCTTCGCTAATATTTTAATATATTACTGAGATATCCTTAGTAAAGGCGGACTTAGCAAAGGGCTGGAATACAAAAGGGCCCTAAATTCTTTTCTTCATAATATATATTTAGGATAAAGGTTACATTCCTCCCATATATTTATTATTGATATATTCCAAGTTATATCAATAAAATATTTGTGGTTATGTATTGCGGGTAATGTACCGCTGCTCTCCTGTGTCTATTTGTTTATAATATGAACAGAATAGTTATTATTAAAGTTTTAAAAATATTAACAATGTCTTAAAATATTCGAAGGGAGCATAAATAAATATTTTTTTTTTAAATTCCTATTAAAAGTAAGTAAACACGTATTTTTTCTTTTCATTTTGGAATTCATTTCTGTTATTATTTTTTTATTTAAGGATTATTGGATGTTTATTACAGTGGACAGAGTTTCCGGCTAATTCTCACCTTTAACCAGCAATAAAATATAATTCATTTTTAACAATTTTTTTTTTAAATGAATTTATTTTACCAATCAATATATACATAAACCACAGCAATTGCACATAAACAAAATATACAAAGGATGTAAATATTTTTCAGCTTTTAAAATAACATAAAAATTTTACAATGTATATGATATAAAGAAGACATTTTTTTATACTCTATGAAATGACGGTTAAAGTTGTAAATAGAAAAAGATGTAATATAGAAGGATGAATAGGTAAAGTAAATTAGAAATAGATATGTGACTTAAATAATAATAAAAAATATGTCCATTAAAAATAAAATGTGTTTTAATTAAAACTAATTTATATGTTAGCATAGTTTTTAATTGTTAAAAATGAATTATATATTATTGTATGTTGAAGGTAATATAAAGAATTGAAGAAGTAAGAAATGATTGGTTTTGTCTTTGAAATACTATAATTCATGTAATCTTATAAATCTCAGAAAAATATTTTTTCGATATTTATTTTATAAGTTTATATTTTATATGCTTTTTCCCTATTATACTAATGAAAATATATGAAATTCTAGAATTTTTATAATTAAATTTTATACAAAAGTATTGTATATATAAATTATAAAATTAATATTTATATTAGGATTTTCCATCGGTTCATTTTTTGTTTTATTATAGTTGTATTTTATTTTTTTTTTTTTTGCCGTTTATGATTTATTATCTTAATTATAGCTGTTATAAAGTTCATAAAGTCAGGTTAAATTATATTGCACGTAAATCATTTGAAGAGTAATTATGCGGCCAAACTTAAGCCCATAATAATCCTGAGTTATTATCACATTTAGCTATATATTAACAGGTGGATAATTTTGGTCAAATATAATTATATAGCCACTGGAGTTCCTAAGCAAACTACTTGTGAATAATAAATTCTTCTTGATATTTAAATAATCATTGGTTATAATGTGTTTGAATATTAAATAATATATTTATATACTGTATAACACGGGTGTGAAAACTAGCAAATAAATTTTAAAACACCTAAACATAAGTTAAAAGGAAAGAATAAATAAGTTTAAACAAAAAAATTGCTATGTTTCATATAAGCTTTTCATTTAAAAACTAAAAATGAACCAAAATATGCTATAATCAATTATCTGTTATGATTAGTTTTAAGCTGAGAGTTTTTCTTGGACCGAATAATATTTTTATTAAAACTTTCTCTTGCCGGTTACTTCTGCTTAGTTATAAGGAAAGCCATATTACCCGTGATCCCGTTTTAGGGATTTTTATTAGGGGGATGAAAATTTTGAGGGAGCCATTCTTTGGAGGGAACGTTAAGCGAAGCTACCCACTTAGAAAGTTTAATGGACCCAATACTAATCTGGCTTGGTTAGGCGAAATGCAGAACCCCGAGTTTAGAGCTCCCCCCCCCCCAGCCCTTACTGGCAAATAGATAGTGTGCGTGGGCCTTATCATAACTCACCCCTATATTTAACACTAGAAAATAAATATAGTTAATTGTTTAATAACTGAATTACGATTATAATTGCTAACGATTATGTATAAAATACTATTTATATTTTGTGTCAAATAACTGGAAACTTTTCAATATTATTTATTCAGGTGTATTAAAAATTGTCTTTCTTGTTTAAATTGTTTTAGTTAAATTAAATTTATAAATAACGATTTTTCAGGCCCATCACCGAATTAAAGTTTTTTTTTTTTGCTTTTTGGTGATATAAAATATTATACATGTGCCTGAGGGAGGGTGGGGGGAGGGTAGGAGAGAGAGAGAGAGAGAGAGAGAGAGAGAGAGAGAGAGAGAGAGAGAGAGAGAGAACTTACGATTTTATTTTCTCAAAACGTTTACATATCACAACAAAATTGAAACTTGGCAAATTTTTAGACCATCTAAAAATCACTTATAGTTTTGTCTTGGTATTGGTGTCTGGTGAGGGAACCAGTCCGGCTAGTGGGCCTTATGGTCCGTATCCATCACGGACTAATGAAGGTTGGAGGGTCAAGATTCATTTCTGTGGACCGTTGAGAATTCAATATAAACAGCCCCAGGTGAGAATCGAACCTACACTTCTGAGCCGAGCCATTTAGGACTCAATGTAGGACGCGCACAGCCGTCGTGTCCCGACTTAAGGAGTTACTCAGCTTACATCGGTTAAGTAGATGATAAAATTGGACGTACTAACTTGTTGGACGTTTTAAATATCTTTAGATCTCTCCTGTTTCTAATTCTCCTCTCCCCTTCTCTTTTCCCCTATCAACTCAAGAGCTTCCCTGTGAAATTTTACACCCCTTAGTAAAAACTCGAGAAAATGAATGCTCGGAAAAAAATCCTCTGGGGTATAAAGTTTGTTTTCTCTCCCTCCTCTACACCAAAAAAAAAGTGATAATGAATGAACTGACTGGAAATTAATGAAGTTATTTTTTTAACAAAGGAAATATTTAAATCATTCCTCTGACTCTTCCTATATTTTATTTTTTTTAATATGTATATTGGCTATTTAATCCATTTTGTTTCACAAGTGGTGAGATCTTGGTTGTGCTTCATTTTTTGCTATGTCACATAAGACATTTATATTTTCCAAATAATATTCCGACGTATATATCATCAAAATTGTTAATAAATCTTAGTTAATTAGAGAAATAAATTATAGGGTGTTAGTACAATTATTAGTGTTATGTGTGAGTAAATTTAGCTTCCCCAACACTAAATTCTAAATGTTCTCTTTTTTTTAAACCCCCTTTAAAGATGTATTAATAAAAAAAATGTTTGTTAAAATTATTTTATAATTCCTAATATCAACATTAAATCTTGTCATTGATTTATATAAGGAGTGGATTTTAAAAATATTTAGAAAGAAAAAAAACGTTATTTATCATTTTATTATTGTTTCATGATCGTACCCGTTTTGAGTCTTCTGTTCCTTTCACGGCGATCTCCTCACCAGTACAATTTTGGTCCTCAATGGTTTCCAAGACATTCTTCATAATTTCTAAACTCTTTTTAGGCTGAGCGTTTAAAAATAAGATTGATATGTCGTCCAAACATCTCGTTAAGGCTGGTTCAGCTAATATTTGACATAGAATCAGCAGAAAAAAAGTAATAAAAAAAATATATATAAAATAAAATAAAAAA
Source organism: Halyomorpha halys (assembly GCF_000696795.3). Classification (NCBI taxonomy): domain Eukaryota; kingdom Metazoa; phylum Arthropoda; class Insecta; order Hemiptera; family Pentatomidae; genus Halyomorpha; species Halyomorpha halys. Next base: position 170,589 of record NW_027105356.1, read on the forward strand.
TAAATAAATAAAAAAGAAGGTATTTGCTGATTTGTCTCATGAAAGTATATTCGCTGGCTGTTTTCTCAATTGTGTCTAATAGATTTTCACAGTATGGCGTATAACTGTCAAACATTCATTCACTATTTTTCAGATTTGAATTTCATATATTTAATTTATATGTTGGCATATATTTCAGTTTTATCCACTGAAACCTATTCATGTTTTTCCCTGTCTCTCAAATTGCATTTTTCAATTTCTATACGCGTTCTCTGGTGAGAATGATTCACATATTTTTGGTAGATAATTTTAGGAAATGTTTACACAATGTCACAATGAATCTAAATAATTCCGCGGAAACGCATATATGGCGAATACCATGATATCTCAAAGAGACACCAACCGTGTTTTTATTTGGAATAAATGTTCCTGTAACTTTAATCGAAGCTTACTCTTTCATTTCAAAATAGTTTTGTAAAAATAGTTGTCGAGTGACTTGAAAATTGGGGGATTATTTTTATGTGTTTTCACTTGAAATAGAGCTAAAGAGACAACTCCGCGGTATTATAAGGATTATTATTTTTTTTAGTTTATTAATTTAAAAAAATACATCTAATATGATCCGACTTGGTGACTTCTATCGATTGAGGCCAAAAAAAACACATAAAAATAAGAGACATAAATGAAATATGAGTATTAAAATTATTATTATTATGGCGTTGTGGATGCTATACAGTTTTTAAGCTAGATAAGAATTTATTTCAAGTGATACAACGAATAACTTCATTAAAAACCACTAAAATGAAAATAAAGTAAAAAAATATAAATAAAATAAATAATAACTGAAAGAATTTTGAAGTGAATAATCAAGCTGCAAATTTATAATTAGTGCATGCCAAATACAGATTGGAGGTTATAAATTTTATATGAGTATACTCTTAATCTGTTTAAAACATTTATTATGTGTGGTTCACAAGAAAAAACACTATCCACAGTAACGCCTAGATATTTATATTTTTCTACAACATTTAGAGTTTTATAGCAACATATTTTTATATTGTTAATGTTAATGGGACAGTCAGTCATGGGATCTAAGGGTCGTCTATAGAAGGCATATGGAGTAATACGTATAAAATAACTGTTCCAAATCTAATGACACTCTAAGACTGTGAGGTCCAAATGATCCGAAATGATCAAGTAAAAAAAAAAGATAAAATAAATATAATATAATCTTCGCAATAGAGAGAGAGAGAGAAATACTTTAGTTATCTATGCTGCCTAAATACATTAGGTTGCTATCTCACACAGCATACTTATCAATCCGTAATCGGGCATATATAAATTAGACATACATGGTATAATCAGAAAAAAATGAGATGCAATAATAAGATATAATAAACAATTTTTTTCCCCTACAGTTTCCTTTTACAATCAATTTCGGCCTGTATAACAAATACAAATGTTTCACTCATTCCTATTTTTCTTTCTCATTTTTGCTCCTTCAATTTCACCATTTCACAATTTTTTAATTCACCCGATCAACAAATTCGCTCTCCGGAATTCACCCTCCCAGATCCTCTTCAGTAACCCGCTAAACAAATTCAATATCAGACGGCAATGTGAGATCAGACCATCATTCATAGTCACAGCAGTAGATCAGTTTATTATATGTGATATCAAGCATATAAATATCTCCATTTACTATAAATCTACTATTTTTATATATAAATAAATGATTTTACAAAGAGAAATATTTATTTTTATTTGTTGAAAAAAAAAATTGATTCACTTAAAATAATTTACACTTAGATAAAATGGAAGGGCTATGACGGGGACTGTTTGAAGAGGGGATTACCCCCGCCTAGGGGTTGAACAGAGCCGCTACAGGTGGGGTGCTCTAATGCTTATCGATTGCTTCAGCTCCACGGGCCCGGGGTATGTACCATGCGGTATAGAGGGACTTGTTGAGTCTATATACTATATTTACTATAAATGTTTCACATATACAGTACAACTTTAAATAAAGTTAAGCGAATTATATAACTTACTAGCAGACCCGGCAATGCTTCGCTATTGCTATATTTGAGAATGTATATATATATATTTGCTAAGTACACCTGTCGTTGATTGTGATGCCAGGATAATCTCTGAAGGCATTTATACAAATAAATCTATATTTATTAATTAATATTATTTGTGTCCTACAAAACTATTATTATTATTACTGGATTCCTATCCAAAGTCTTTTGTGTTTACCAGTATACCAATTTTATATCTTTATAATATACAAATTAGAACCGGAGATATAAAAAAAACGTTTAAAAAGACCAGAGATTCGGCTTTCCAACGGTTGCATTGACGTAGAAATTGGCTAAAATGCAAAGGAGTTATGAAGCATTATATGAACAATAATCACCGAATTAAAATAAAACACAAAAATCCTCCATATAAATCTTGATGAAAAATTTTTAATTTCATTGAAGAATAGTGTCTCAGAATTCCAGACGACGTACAATGGTGCTAGACCGGAAAAAAAATCGATTGTCAAAAGCGCTGATTTCGATTATCTAGTTTGTGATTCTCACACTATTTAAGCTAAAGGATCTAGGAACAGCATGATTTTTTCCCCTGTTTCAAGGGTATTCCCATTAATTTATACCCACTCTCAGAATAATGAAAGTTTGTCCAAATTATATACTAATCTAAATAAGTGATATATAATTGTAAAAGAGGGAGAAAAAAGTTATTAAAATTTTTTTATGAAACTTCTCTACGTTGGTGAACTAAGCTACACGTCAGTCAAACTAGCCAAAAAAATTAGAGCACTTTACAACGTTCTAAATCATGAATTTTAAATAAGCATTGAGAACAGCTATGATTACAAAAAAAGATCCGGCTCTTCTCAAAAGAAACAGCAGAGATGTCCATTGAAAATTAATCATGGTACTACATGTCATCCACGGTGCATAAGATTTTGTTGCATGGTGCTGAAATAGTGCAAAAGTCCCAGTCGGAATATTGTCGGAAGAGGCATAAGAAGGTAGAAATAAGGATTACAAGAGTTTCTGGATCAGAAACTCGCAGAAAATGCCTCGTTTATCTACTAACAAAGGCGTGTTCCACAAGCTATTGGAGACTTAAGATCCTTTTATCACGAACAAGAGACCCGAACCAAAGAAAAAACACCTGGAAATCAGTGATGTAGCAATGGAACTGTTAGTACCTTAACTTTGGAAGTCGTAAGTATCTTTACAATCTGGACAATCTTTGACTTTGAATCCCTAGTTTTATTATTTACAAAATTCTCCAGTCTTTTAAGCTTCCTTAAATTTTTAATAATACTGGATGCAATTTTTTTTTATGAGTACAACCTATTCCAAAAATTTCAGAAATTTTTATCTAGCCAATACGCTTTCATTCCCTCATTAGTTCTTTTTTTTTTTTTTTTTTTCAAAATTTCAATAAAAAAAGTTTAACTTGATGTATTTTTTTTTCTTCTGAGTCAAATTAGATCGGTCCCAAGTTCCTATGTTAATCCGTTCTTATTTTTTTCCGCTTTTTGGTCATTGGAAAAAAATAAAAATAATAGAATCAGTAATATTTTTTTTAATTCTTCAGAAAGAGTCCAATCGATTGGCATATATTAACCATGGGGAAAAATACAGTCTATAGAGATACGCAGAAAATGCTTAATTTTGTTAATAAATAATTTTTGACCAAAAAAATCGGGCCTGCCTGTAATCTTCCCGGTAGGATCTTGAAAATCTAGAAAAAAAACCCATTACAGTCGAATGAACGGTATTGCAGGGTAAAATACATTGTGCGTAGAAATGTATTAGTTTCAAAAAGCAAAAAAAAAAAGAAAAAAGAAGGTGCACTAAAAAAAAAAAAAAAAAATTAATTTTGAGGGGGGCAGGTGGTTTCAAGTTTTTCATTTTGTGGGACCACCACTCAATGAAAAAATTCAAATCCCAATATTCGACGGCTCACATTCACGAAAAATGTTAAATTGTTGTCCCAATATGTTAAAAAAAAAAACATATCCCTCTGATGTACTTTCCCATATGCCAAAAATTAAAAACTGATCAATCAGTTATAAACAATCGAAAACCTCTCTACCGCGGTTGTCCCATCTTATGTCACAACTTCAATGCTTATGAATGTTTAGCTTGAGTTTTGGAGCTTGGGAAAAATATTTATCCAATTCAAATTTCTTCAGTCTTCACTCCTACTGGTTAATTTTTTCCCAATGATCACCCGATTAGGATATAGAACTAAATAGTTTACGAAACATAGTTTTTAAAAAGCAAAATATTTCATGAAATATATACTAAAATCAGTAGTTGGTATATTGATTGTGGGAAATCATTATCTCAGAAACCATTATACATATACCATACAGAAGTCTATTAGCACTAAAATTAAAAATATTTTAATGTGCTATTAAGTAGTTTATGACGTTTATGTTCGAAGGACTAGTTTTTTTGATAATATTTGCTAAAATAAATTAACAAGCTGATGATTTTTAGTTTTTCAGGGAAAAATTTTGGTTTATGAAAAACAATATCTCTGGAACCATTAGAGGTACACATGTCATCCAGCACTCAAATTAAATCTAATTCAATATACTATAATACAGTTTATAGCATTTATCTTCGTAGGAGTAGTAAATTTTATGACATTTGCATATAAATGTCAATTATCATGAAACATACTACAGCTACGAAGATAAACGTCATAAACTACTTTACAGAACATTCAAATTGCTTTGTTTCATTGCTAATAGACCTATGTATGTCTAATGGCTTCCCACAATAAATTAAGTTACTACAGACTTTACAGTATATTTCATGAAATATTCCTTTTTAAAAATCTTTATTTCAGTAACTAACGATCGTTAGCTCTGAGGACTCATATTTTAGTAAATTAACTCAACTTTAAATTATACTCAATTAAGTATTTTAGAATTTTTTTTTTAACGTTCTGAAACAACCACCGTTTTGTATTCCCCCTAACTGTAGTGGGCAGTCTCATTAATATTGACTAAGGGTTATACCTGGTTTTCATTAAAGTAATCAAAAATTGGGGTGAAATAACTGACATTTTCTCTTCATAAGCTCATATACTAGATTAAATAAATTAATTAAATTTTTCGAGTTGATGTCGTCACTTATCAGTTCAGTAAATGAAAAACATCATATTTAGTTTACAGGAGATTCCTACAATGGAATACTGTGACAGAAGAAATTGCTTTATTTTTGTTTTCTCTGTAAGGCCTTCTATACCTTAAGTTTGTGAGGAACCTTCGAAGTATACTGCCGAAATCGGAGGATAGAAATAAATCTCAACAAATCACTCTTCGTCGTAATCCTACCTACTGCCATACAGTACACTTTAATAATAGTGGTATTCATGATGTATTAAATATAAAACGATTTACTATGTTAAGTGCTATAATTATAGGATTGTGAGCAGCCCTATTTAAAGTCATGTTGAATGGTAAATGCATGAGAGCTCCTAGCGAATCTTCTAAACAACTTTTTTAGTAACCTTTCCTTCGAAAACTTCTTGTTATTGTTTAATTTTAAGTTCTTGTTGTTTATTAGACTAAAGGATGTAAAACATAACAGTCATCAACGGCCATGAAAACCGTTAAGTTTTGATTGATGTGATTTATTACAACATAAGTGAGTAAAAAATGGTAGTTATATGAAAGTTTGGCAACTTAGCGTCTTGTTTAGAAATCTCCAAACCAATACTAACACAATCAAAACACGAAACACGAGCAAGTAAACTAACACGATAACAAACAAAGCGGTGACGAGCTCAGTTGGTCTGTTGCGTAACCTCATTCTCCATTTAGCAGACCTAGTATCAGACTCTCAACCATAATATATGTTATATCGTTTTAACATGGTGAGAGAATGAAATATTTCTCAAGTTAACATAACTTTTTCCAATTAACATGCTTTATCATGTTAAGCTAAAGATCATGAATACCCCTAATGTTGCCCTTACCCCTGTAGAACAGGTCTTCTATCTTGGACTACATCTGGACAAACCACTAACTTGGAATCCTCACACAAAACTTAAAAGATAGTAAACTGGATATGTCTGGACATACGGAGTTCGGCTTTGGGGCTCCACTAAACCTTCGAATTCTTCTCATATCTAAAATGCATCGTAAAATCCTCAAAGCCCCTTAATTTGTCACAAATAAAATCAAATATAAACTCCTAACCACTCAAACCCACTAGTTTCTACTCTTTCATTCCTGATAATCCTTCAAGGCGCCTGAAAAGAAGATGGCCTCGAGACCTTTTTATGTAAAAAGTTTTTAGAATGATTGGTAGCATGGCTAGTTTCTCTACATGCCTCAGTCATTCCATTATGATCTTGCTTGAACTTTATTATGTATTATTATGTACAGTTGTAAATGTCAATAAATAAATAAAAAGGAGAAAAAAAAACTGAAGAACTTAGATAAAAAAAACTTAGATGGTACATGGATGTCAATGAATTTAAAATATTTTCCACAATACTATGAGATCCATGTAACCGAGAATGTTACACTCCTATTCTTTATATTCGTAATCCGAGGTAAAACAACGTTTTATAGGTTTTCGACTCTCTTGAGGGTTAGATACAGCGATACACACATTTAGACCGAAGTATAAAGGAACGAAACGGATAGAGCTCTGCTGGAGACACCTGCTCCAGGCAGGGAGATATCGTACACCAACGGGCACTCGAGATGGTGGATGAAGGCGACCTCCTTATCAAAGGGTAGATAAGAACCACGCTCCTAGGCCTTCGTCTCCTGTATCAAATTACATTATTCTAAAATCTTTCTGCTATTTAGAGCAATATTTCGTAATATCAGGCTTATAATAAGTATTACATCACATTTATTATAATTAAAAATTAATTGTTTAAATTTTATCCAATTTAAGTCTCACAACAATTAATATTTCTTTATAAGTCCTACGTTTCTGCCGATTCGGCCATTCTCAAGGACAATCATAATAAAACGTTAGATCCACATAGAGTAATTAATTTCAGTCCACAATTACCTTATTTTGTTTATTCAACATATAAATTGTATATTTATTTATTTATTGATATTTACAACTGTATAAAAAATACAACTAGTAAATTTGAATATAATATATGATATGATACAGGATGTAGAGAAACTACCCAGTAGCAGAACTCTAAAAACAGTTTACAATATAAGGTCACGAGGCCATCTTCTTTTCAGGAGGATTGCCAGGAATGGAAGAGGAAGCAAGCTTAGAAACCAGTGGGTTTGGGTGGCTAGGTAGTTTATTATGGGAGGAATAATATCGGGTTCGGGCTAGATCGGTTACATAAGGAACATTTAGGTCTTTATGGATGGTTTTATTAGTAACAAAATAAGGAGCAGTGAGGATTTTACGAAGGATTTTGGATTGTAAAGATTGGATACGAGAGGAATTCGAAGGTTTAGTGGAGCCCCAAAGCTCAACTCCGTATGTCCAGATGGGCCTTATTATTGTCATGTAGATCAGTCTTTTGTAATGAGTTGGAAGTTTAGACCGTTTGTCTAGTAACTGCTGTAAAAGTCGAAAATGCAGTTTCCTGTCTTTTCAGTCTTGTGTGAGGATTCCAGGTTAGTCGTTTGTCAAGATGTAGTCCAAGATAACGAATCTGTTCTACAGGGGTAAGAGCCACATTATTAAAGTATACTGTAGGGCAGTCGGCAGGTTTACGACGAAGAGTAAATGTGATTTGATGGGATTTGTTGAGATTTATTTTATCCTCCAATTTCGACACCATTTTTCGGGGATTGTGATATGGGATTAGAGAGTTTGGTATGCAATCAACATATTAAATTAAAATGAAATTGAAACTTTTAATTATGGTCAACCTTTAGTAGTTTAATTTTATAGTATAGTATCTATAACTTCGATATGATGTATTATAGTAGTGAAGGTTGACTGTGACTGTGTATACTTTCTAAAATAAATCTATACAGCTACAACCCATGAAGGATGAGGGGTACTTCGCAAGGAATTAATGTTACTAGACCAACGGATCTGGAAGGAGGTTATTTGTTCAGAATTATGCACGACCGCCAGTTTTTTTCCCTAACTATAGAAACCATGAGGCCGGGTGACCTCGGTGGGCTGCCGAAACCATATGTATGACTCACAGCTGCAGTATCAGAACAAATATTATCTTTCACAGCCAGATTTGAACCAGGGTTCTTGGGAGTAGATATCATGGCCTTACCACTGAACCAGCCGGCCTTTTAACATATCATTCCAAAACAGGATACACTGGTCTTTGGTAGTTGAGGAATATAAATTAAAATTTTGAACTTTGTAGTTTGTATTGATGTTCAGAATTAATGTAGGTGAAGCATGAGCTTCAATTCTCTATTCTTTTTACTCCTTTGTTCCTCAGCTTCCTTCGACTTCTTACGTCCTCTGCTTGTAGTTGGTATAAATTTATTCTCTCTTGATATATTTATTTTATTTATAATCTTTAGATTGTAGTGATAAATTTTAACAAAGAAGGTTGACTGTGATAAAAAGTTTTATGTAAACAATTGACTAATTAGGGTAATTTGTAGACTGATATAGATGGCCTGGGCAGAATAGCCTGCATAAAGTTGTTTTTTAAATGAGGTGGTTCTAAAATTGTACTAAGATTGTTCTTGAGGATGCCGAAATTGGCCGAAACGTCGGACGAATAATTTTGTTGAGACAATAATGGATACAATTGTATTCTTTTTAAGACACGAAACGGCATATAGACTATGCATATATCACTTTTCCCCACACATTTCTCTTCTTTCCTTTATTCCCATCTCTTCTTCATTCTTTCAGACTTTACTCTTATTTCTTCCTCGTTCCGTACTCTCCCGCTTTTCACCTCTTTGGTACCCACAAGGACCTTAATCTTTCTTAATTTTTTCCTATATCCATCTCTATATAGGCAGTCTCGACTTGAGATTCCTAATTTCCCCGTTTCTTTGTTCATCTGCTTAATGTACCCCCGCACCCTTTATATCCCCACATTTTCCCAAAGATCTCCCTAATAATTCCGCTCAGGTTCATCCCGACCATATGACCACAGAAACGTAGCCTCCTTAACCTAATGTCCGTTTCCAGGTCATCCATTTCTCAGTATAATTCTTTGGTAGACCTCAGGCTATATACCTCCAGTAACTTTGTATACAATTCTATTTATTTAAACAATATTTATTTTTAACACACTCAAATAAATTTTCATCTGGACTTTGTCCTCCTGGATTCAAGAGCATCTACTATTTGATTGGCTTACATATTGACATGCATAAAAAATTGATCAGATTATTGAAAACGGCGAAACACTGCTTAATCAAAAAGAAAATATGGAATACATGTATTTAACAAAACAATCAATCCATTTAAGTCTTGGTTTATTTTGTTTCATACCAGGCTTAGAATCTTGGTAGTTAATATAATGTAATATTTTAAAAAATATATATTTATATAAAGGTATAAGAATAATTTCTACCATAATTTTCACTATATACTCGAAATAAAGAAACTCAGTACGGAGGCTAGCAAGATCTTGATAAAATAACTCTTTAGACCCGCCATTATAACTTGTTTACGCCTCCCGAAGCAGAAAAATAGAAAGAATTATCTCTAGACAGAAAAATTGCAAATGATCCACCCTTAAAGAAGACAGGCCGCTTAGAAACACAGGTAAAAGCCGAGGAAGGTGGATGTAATAAGGTGTGAATGAAAAATGTTGAAGGCCTCAACTGGCTAAAGGGTTGATGCCGCTTTATTGCTCCCTTTGTTGCTCTGATCAACCCATCTAATATCTAGTCCCTCTCTGCTTAACCTCAACGCCACTTTAATAAATACCTTCCCCCCTCCACTGCAATTTATCTTATTCTTTATTTCAGCATTTTGGTCAACTTTATCTAACTTACCCTTGAGTCAGTTATACTTAAAAACGTTTGATTATTTCTTGATCTTTTTAAATTGCTACAAATATAAACTGCCTGTCAAAAACTTAAGACTACCACTTATTTAATAACAGCGAATAAATAATACCTGTAAATTTCTAATGAAATAAATATTTTTTTTTCCTCTTTTTACTTTCATTTACCTATGTTTGGAATATATTGTAAGGGTAAATTCTCCACGGAAATACACGTCTGAGTGTAGATAACAAATTCTCGAAACATTTTCTGAATATACAGCCCAGGTAAAAAAAAAATTAGGTGGGCATATGCTTGGTATGTTTGAATGTATATACACTATTAGAAAGAATATATTCGAAGAACTCGACAATGTCAATTTTTAGAATCGATTTTTCAATTTTTTTTTTCTAAAAAAAGGTACAAGGAATTTTATTAATCTCGGTAAAATAATGTGGAACTGAATATTCTCCAAGTGTAATGATATCCTGCTTGGATTTCCGATCACTTCCAAACAGCCTCCAACAGCCCCGATGAAGGCTAGAAATTCTGGCCGAAACGTTGGCACTGATAAATAAGTTTTTTAGTCTTATTTATACTGCTCGTAGATTCCGACTATTGCAACATTTACTAGACAAACGGTCTAAATTGCCAATCCATTACAAAAGATTGATCTACATGACTATTATAAGGCCTATCTGGACATACGGAGTTGAGCTTTGGGGCTCCACTAAACCATCAAATTCCTCCAGAATCCAATCTTTACAGTCCAAAATCCTTCGTAAAATCCTTAATGCTCCTTACTTTGTCACAAATCAAGTCATCCATCAGGACCTCAATATTCCATATGTTGCCGATTTGGCCAGAACCAGATACCGTTCCTTCTCAACCACTCAAATCCACTTGTTTCTAACCTGGCTTCTCCTTCATTACCTAATAATCCTCCTAGGCGTCTGAAAAGAAGATGGCCTCGAGATCTTCTTCTCCAGAAATGTTATTGGAGTTCTATCAGTGGGTAGATTCTCCACATGTTTTTATCATGTTACTATGTCACCTACAGCAAATTTACTTGTTGTATATATGTGTATACAGTTGTAAACATTAATAAATAAATTATTAAAAATAAAAATAAAAAGTCTTATTTATGTTCTTCGCGACGCACCCTATCCATCTTCTTCTCATATTGAATAAAATGTTTCAAGAATTCATTTTCTAATAAGAACTTGTCATTATAACCTGGGCTCTTCAGGCGGCTAAAGAGAATAAAATACCAATTATTAGGACAAAACTTCAACTTAGAAATGATGACATATTATTTGATTTAAAAATTGAATTCTGAATCGATTTGTTTTTTTAAGGAGTTTTGATCAGGTAATCTCATCTGGTTTGTAGGAGAGTAGTGCCTAGAAACAAATTACAGTATTCTATATCAGAAGGAATTTCGTTCGATAATAAAAGAGAGATCGACATTACAGAATATGAGAGAAATAAAATAAATTGTGGAGGGGGGGCAGGCCGAAACGAATATAATAATACTAATAAGGTTAAGGTAAATTTAGATGTATATGTACATATAGTTGACGGTAAAAATTGATATATAAGAAGATGGTCAGGGGTGCGGTCAAAAGAGTAACAAAAATAGTTTACAACTATTTATTTTCCGACGTTTCCCCACTTTTCAGGGCTTCATCAGGGCTAAAAAGATACAAAAAAAATGAGAATATTACAAAAATAAGGCATTTTAAGTTGGATAAATATTATGTAAAAATAAAGTGATAAGAAATTACATATAAATAAAAGGAAGGAAGACGTAAAATAGTATCGATATAAAATAAAATTGAATAAACAATGATAAGAATAAAAAATAAGTAACAATGGTCTATTTTACGCTTTCCTTTTATTTATATGTAATTTCTTCTCACTTTATTTTTACGTAATATTTATTCTAGTTTAAATTGTCTTATTGTATCTTATTTTTGTAATATTCTCAGTTTTTTTTATCTTTTTAGCCCTGATGAAGCCCTGCAAAGTGGGGCGAAACGTCAGAAAATAAATAGTTGTCTATTTTTGTTTCTCTTTTGACCGCAACCCTGACCATCTTCTTATATGTAAATTTAGATGGTTGGAAAGTTATATTACTGAGATAAGACGGGTTGATGATAATGATGAGGGGCAAAGTCCTGTGGCTACTTATGATTTTAAGTAACGATATAAATGCGCTAACTTGCAGTTAGCGGCAGGAATCCCATATTGAGATGGGTAACCTGCTCTTGGCGTTGCTGCCGCTAAGATGGGTGCCGAACTTCTGGCTGGGTGTTCCCATTGTCACACTAGCTGCCTGCTTAGTCTGTAATGGTGTTTCTTTAGTACCTAGTGACTGAGTGAGAGCAGGAAGGCCAGAGGTTCCAGCCAAGTCTTTTAGTTCTAAAGGATTAGCCCTATTATGTCTAACCCCAACCGGGTTTCCCATTTTCTCCTAAATGGCGCCGGTATCATGTGTCAGCAGGTGGTCCGTAGCGATTTTACCGAATTAAAATTCCCTTCATCTTATAACCCCACAAATAATGAAACCTTCCTGTGGACTGAACATAGGGCTTTTCGATTTTGCTCACCGTTTTATCTCTACATCTCATTACATCATCTATATGTGATATTTTTCGTTTTTAATAACATGAAGGTTTATGATTATGACAGAATTGCAAGTAAAAGTTTAGTTTATGCTTGGTTTACGTATATTCAATGGGGTTTATATTAAAATTTAAAATTAACCCCTTAGCAATTTCATGAACTCGTGGATAGTAAGTGGATTGGTTGAGTAACGAGAATAGTGTGATGTAACCAATTTTGAATTACGAAAAAGGAGTAAAAATTGGATCGATGACGAGGACAAGACGGCTGGAATTGGGCCAAAAGCAGACACCAGTGTGTGGGCTCCACCCTAGGGACCGATCATACCTTTGTGTAAGTCTGCTTCGTCCTCGCACCATCTTCTCTGCGCCTATCGATCTCTCTTCTACAGTATTTAAGTTGCGAAGAGCTAAGTTAAACTTCACACTAAAAACGAACCGTGGGATGACATGCCTTTGAAAGAGACAAGTGATTCTCTGGTGTTGTTTTCTATTTCTAAACACAAATTCCTCTTTTAGGAGTGTATTATACATTCCTAATTAGTATATTTATTTTTGTATATTTCATACATTTTATAGATAAACAGCAATAATAAGAAAATTACTTCAGAAATAGATTGCTTTATTAAAACGAATTATTATTAAATGAATAATTATTTACAAAAATAAATATGGGTAATTATTTTTTAAAATTTATTTAATAATCAGTCATACTTTCTGTTATAATTATTTCACGAAATACTACTTTAATTTATTTGAAGGGTTCCTTTTTCACATAACGTATCAGTAATACTTGAAAAATTATGAAATTATATTACGGATAAAACATAATGGATAAAATAATTAGATTAAAATAATAATTCTTTATGAATAATGATAATAATAATAATAACTTTATAAAAGATAAAAGTAAAATTAATAACAAAAACAATGTAATTTATGGATTTAACAAAATAAATAATTGACTTCTAATGCTGAGAAAAAAGAAAGTGAATTTAAGAAAAAGATGAAGAGAGAATAAAAGAAATTAAGATAAAATAAAAGTTTAATGAGACAATAACAGAACTGATAAATATAAAATTTATAACAGGATGTCATGCAGCAGCCTGGGCTTCAATCTTCGGATTGAGGAAAATATATATATATTTTTTTTTAATAATTTATTTATTGTTATTTACAACTGTATACACATATATACAACAAGTAAATTTGCTGTAGGTAATATAGTAACATGATACAAACATGTGGAGAATCTACCCACTCACATAGAACTCCAATAACATTTCTAGAGGACAAGATCTTGAGGCCATCTTCTTTTCAGACGCCTAGGAGGATTATTAGGTAATGAAGGAGAAGCCAGGTTAGAAACAAGTGGATTTGGGTGGTTGAGAAGTTTATTATAGAAGGAACGGTATCTGGTTCTGGAAAAATAAATTTAAAAAGTTTGCATTTAATTTACGTTAACTTTTTCATTTGTATTATTCTTTTTTTTCATTACTATATCATATATATTTTATTCATTATTTTTTTTTTTATTTCTCTTTGTTAATTTTAATACTTACTCTTATGTAGCCTTTATATTTTTATAATACTTAGACTGTATATTTTCTTTCAAAACTATTTTTGTATCTACATTGTTGGTTATTTCCTAATTGTCTATTCATTTTGTAATCCCCTTTATTCATTATGGTTGTTAACTTGTTTTGTTTTTTAGCTCTGATGGTTGCCTGAAACTCTGGCTGGAACATTGGGACTAATAAATTCCTTTTTTACTCATTTTTTCTTTGCTGGTCACGCCTCCAAACATTTCCTAATTTATGATATTTAGTTATATTAACTCATCATTGTAAATATTTTATAATTAGACTAGAAATTTTATACAACTTTCTATTTTTCGTGTAATTTTTCTTATTATTACATCGTTCTAATTACAAAATTTAAAAACAAAAAATAATGAACCCAATTTGTTTTAAAGATTTACCTTCAACTTGGAAGATATCAAAACAGTTAACGTACATAAAGAGTGAAACCCTACAAATAAATAAACATGTTTATATAATCTCAGCAAACCGTCTAACATAAATTGAAAAAAATAATTAAAAGATTAAAGACTTGGTTTTTTTTATTGACATTTTTCGGTAAGGACTTATTTTAAATCCGATCTCGGCTCGGAAGCGACAGGAGGAAAAACCTCTACTATTGGAAGGTTATTCAAGTGAAGTTGAGGGGATTGTACGAAGTGCGTGAAAGGTATTTTATTTTTTATAAAATGTATTTTTCGGGAATGGGGGCTTTTGGTGGAAAACCTTAAGCGGCTTCCATCTTGATAAAGTTCAATACAAAAAAAAAAAAATACGATTTCCAAATCTTTTAGGTCATTATATTTTTATATTCGTTAAATATTTTTATTTTAAACCAGTTGGGATGAATACTCTTTGCAATAACTTATTCAAACAATATGTAAATGAAAAATAAATAGATATCCTTAGCTACTCCAAAGCAATAAGCTTAAGGCTTTTGGCTAGATAGGATTAGAACTATTGTTTTATTTTTAATAATTTATTTATAGTTTTTACAATTGTATAAAATTATATACAACGAGTAAATTTGCTATTAGATGTAAAATGACTTGATACAAACGTGTGTTGAATCTACCCATTAATAGAACTCCAAAAACGTTACTAGAGAAGATCTCTGGGGCATCTTCTTTTCAGACGCCTAGGAGGATTATTGGGTATAGGAAGATATGCCAGGTTAGAAACAAGTGGGTTTGGGTGGTTGGGAAGTTTATCATGGAAGGATTGTTATCAGGTTCTGGCCTACATATGAAACATTGAGGTCTTGATTTGTGACAAAGTAAGCAGCATGAAGGATTTTGGACTGTAAGGATTGAATACGAGAGGGATTTGATGGTTTAGTGGAGCCCCAAAGCTCAACTCCATGCCCAGATATGCCTTGTTATAGTCATCAAGATCGGTCTTTTAGAACTAGTGTTAAATTATAAAAAAAAAAGTTCAAAAAATCAACCAGTTTCCAAAATCATACTCGTTATGGCAATTTTGTTGAGGGCGTTATGAGATTTCAATAACTTGTATGATTTACACTTTGTTTCGCTCTTATCTAGGGAATGAAAACGTTTATAAAAAAAAAAATAATTTCAGATCTTATTTCAATTCAATATGCATCTGTTACTGTGTGTCTTTGTAAAATTATTGGAAATGAATGTCATTATCCATTTTAATATTGTGTATCAGAGCCTCTTTTCACCTGCAGGTGACACCCAGGCCCAATCACTAATTTTTTTTTTTTTAAATGCAATATTTTTGTATAGTTTAGATTGAAAATAAAAAAAAAAAAAAAATATTTTATGAGTTAAGAAAATGTTTTCTTGAGGTCTTACAGGTACTAAAGGGTTAATATCGAGTATACTTTCTTAATAATGTAAATATAGCTCACTAATTTGAAATAAAAATTAATTAGAAATTAAATTATAACTTATATCCGAATAAAATACGTAAAGCATACTTTTAATTTAATAATATTCTTCTGGCTCCACTGAACCATTGAATTCCTCTTGTATCCAATCCTTAAAATCCATAATGTTTCGTTAGATCCTTAATTATCCTTACTTCATCACAAATTAATACTTCAATGTTCTATATGTTGCCGATACCTTCCATGATAAACTTACAAACCATCCAAACCCACTTGTTTCTAACCTAGCTTCTCCTTCGTTACATGATAATCCTCTGAGGTGTCTGAAAAGAAGATGGCCTCGAGATCTCTTGAAATCCTATTCCTCACATGTCTGTGTCATGCTATTGTATAACTGACATCAAATTTACTTTTGTATAGATTTTAGTACAGTTGTAAATGTCAATAAATAAATGTAAAATTATATATATATATATATTCTTAGTTAATGCCCCAATATATTGAATATAGACTAGTATTATGTACGTTTTTCACAAAATAAGTTTCTGACTAAATTTATTTCTGGAATAGAGAGTTAGTACATTAATATTTTCTGACTTGTGTCCGTTATAGAGGAGATAAAATATCGTTGGGGAATAAAATTGGAGTCATTATCCAGAGGGGTTCCGTAAAAGAGGGGTTTCAATACGTCAAGAGAGTGCCGTGCTGGCCGGAACCTTAGTAAAATCGACCGTTAAGTGGGGTTTCGGTTGAACAGAGTAAGAGTAGTTATACTGTACCCATGTTCTTTATATTCTGAATTAATTTCTTCATCCCTCAAGAAAATATTAAGGTCTAACGGTTCGGACTAAAGTTCCTAGCAGTGACGGAGTGATGGGAGTTTAATGGTCCAACGGTGTAACCTTAATCACTCTTTTATTATGTTACTGTGTAGCTACGCTTCGTTCCCTACACGGCCTGTCCTAGGGTGAGCTTTGTATATATATACTTTTTCTTTTTATAGTTTTTATTGAAACGAAATAAATAATAATAAAAAGATAAAATGGATAATAATAATGATAAAATAATATATGCATGTACTACTATACTATCCCACCATATTTTTGATATTTTTTTAAACAAGTTGTTGAGAAATGTTAAAGTTCTTAAGTGATTATTTTGCGTATATTTCTATTATTATGTACATTTTTCTAGACTACATTTTTCATTCAATATTCATATAATTTTGATATAAATAAATAATAATTAATAGTACATATTGTAATTCATAGCATATTTCATGGGTGGCCAACTTTTTTGTATATAAGATTTGCTTTTTGTCTTATAAGTGTGTCGCAATCAACTTGTCATAGGCGTAATTTAAAGGGGAAGAAACGGTGTGAGATGCATATTATATTTATACACTGTGTTTCAGAATCAGGCATTCTAGCGAGGTATGGATAAGTAATAAATGTGTTCAAAACTATTTTTTATTTTTTAACTCACTTATTAAGTTTTCGAGATATAGGCACATGAAGAAAATAAATTTCCAGACCCAACTTTTGATAGAAGCATTCCGTAGAGGTGGTACCTAAAAAATGGGTCGATTTTCCGATCGATATTTAATAGATATTTAAGAAAAAATAAATTATACATATTTTAGTTTTAATTATTTTTTTTTTATCGATTCATTTCATTTGGATCGAATGCAGTGGCTATCCACTCAGTTGAGTTTAGCGATAAAGTTGCGGTCAGAGGCATATACTCACCTTAAACACACGGAAGAATCGATTTTTTAGCCACATTGACCTGTTCTGGTTGAAGAGCTAACAAACTCTAAAAAGGCAACAACATTTTTGCTACTGTTATACAACGCAACATGAGTGAGTATCTTCACCACACTCAGGCAAGAGGGACAGCGGCCAGATGAGAGAGGAAAGGTATTTGAGATATAACTTTCACTAACTACTGATTTTTCATTGCATTTTTTATGAAATATTGAATTAAAAAGCTATATCTCGCGCTCTATTGAACGTAAATAGCTCTATTATGGCTCATATTTTATTATATTTACTCTTCTTTAAATGCTATTTATGTTTTCTAGTTTTATTGGTAGTTTTAAAGATATAGAGCTCCGAGTGAAAAATTAATCTTTTTTTTACGATTTTGCCATAATTATTTAACAGCCGATATTATTTATTTCTCCAACCAATACTTAGCACTCATCAATTTTGACTAGTAATAATACTTAGATTTTAATAAAGTAATAAAAAATTGAGGTGAAATAACTGATTTTTTTCTTATCTTAGGAGAATCAAGAGTACTATCAAGTTCAGAATCCTGGATGATGGGCAGGTTAAACTTAAAATTAATTAATAAATAACTCCGTAACTATTTGAAAATAATTGAAAAATAACGAACAAAATATTAAATATATAAATATAAATTTAAAAATTAATTTTCAAATTAATGGTGCAAATAATAAGCGAAAACTGAAAATTTAGACGCTGCATATTTATGAGATTTCTTGAAAAAATAACAAAGACTAAAATACAAGAACAAACCATATTTCGGTCACTTGGCTTTTCTTTAATCGTATTAAGAAACTTTACAACGGTTCGGTCTCGGAACTGTAAAGACGGGTCGTAAAGAAAAGATGGAAGGGAATTTAAACCCGCAGACAGAGAGGAGACAAAGTTTATTCGAGGATCGCTCAACTGGGAATCAGGAGTAGATGAGACCGATTTGCCATTCTGTGGGCTGGCTTTATAATCCAGGCGCGAACGATAACTCCAGCAATAAAATCTCTTTTCCTTATTCTCATTTATCGTGTGGTCAGGTCATTGAGGGTTAGTTAATTAACAAGAGGGGAGGCCTGACAATTAACACTGAATTTTACGGCTGAGGTTCCGTGATGACTCTTATTAGTCAATTACTCCAGTTTGCTACGAAACATGGTCTGTTTCAGGTTGAACAATGTCCTAAATACTATTTAAAATTAATAATTAATAATAATATTTATAATTAATAATTTTAAAATATACTCAATTTTTACAGTTAATAAGTTTTAAAATTTTTGTTTTTTTTAATTATTTATTTAATGTAATTTACAACTGTACAAAATAATACAATAGGTAAATATGTAGTATGTTTCATATACACTTGAAAATCTTGGGAAGGAACCACCCATTGGTGGTACTTCAAACATTAATTTAAATTAGAAGGTACCGTGGCCATCTTCTTTTCAGACGCCTCGAAGGATTATAAGGGATTGTTAAGGATTAAAGATTAAGAATTAATTGGTTAGGATGGTTAAGGAGTTTGGAATGAAAAGACGCATATCTGTTTTGGGTCAAATCTGCAACGAATGGGATGTAAAGGTATTTGTGAATGAGTTTATTTGTGACGTAATAAGGAGCATCAAGGATTTTACGTAGGATTTTGGATTGTAACGATTGGATGCGGGAAGAATTTGATGGTTTGGTGGAGCCCCAGAGTTCAATTCCATATGTCCAAATTGGTCTGATTATTGTAGTGTATACTAATTTTTTGTAGTGAATGGGAAGTTTGGAGCGTTTGTCAAGTAAGTGTTGTAGCAATCGGAATCTACGAGCAGTTTCTTGTCGTTTCAGTCTCGTGTGTGGATTCCAAGTAAATCTCTTGTCAAGATGGAGTCCTAAGTATCGAATCTGTTTAATAGGCATTAGTGGTAGTTTTTTAAATTAAAAAAAAATATTATATCAAACTACAACATTGCCACCTCTTTCCAACTTGTTATGTCTATAAAACATGAAGTTAGAATTTTTATCTGTATCATTCTTGGATTACAATACATAACAATTAATTTAATTTTTTATTCAGAAGGTGCATGAAATAAATAATTTGGATCAATATTTATAAATAATTATTTTTTTTATTTAGAAGAAGATGTATGAAATATTAATGAATGAATGTGACCATTAATGAACGGGAGAAGAAACGATATCAATGAAAATTATCAGTTCTTAATGAGCTCTGTTAATTGTATTACTAAGTCACATAGAAGTTTACTAATTCCTCCAAAGTCGTTAATTAAATTACATCAAACTTTTACCGTCCGTGTTTCCTGCTAATTAATTAACGGGAGGAAACCTGATTTATCTTTAGGCTTTGTTTTAAATTTTATTTTAGCAATCAACAAGTTACTTCCATGAAGGGAGATAAAATTATATTTAAAACGAGAAGATTTGTCTTGGGGGACATTTAATTATCACAATCATTTTCAGTAATATAATGTAATTAAAAAATATTTTGAAAGCATTGATAATTATCAAGCGAAAATCAATTTATACAATAAACATCTGGTGTGGCAAGCATAAACTTATTCCTCGCTCGTTTCAGAAAACATATTTTTATATTACTCACTGTTGAAACACTATTCCTCACTAATTATCCAAATGAACCTTTCTTTTGAAAAATAGACTAACTACAATTTCAACAGTTTTCAGAATAGCTCTGTTAATAATATTTTACGTTGCAAAATTTTTACCATTTTTCTTTTTGGAAAGTATCACAGAACTTTTAAAATATTATAGTTTAGTAAGATTTAAATCCTACTATACGGTATAAACAATTATTTTATTTTGAATTGTTATAAAATCAATACTGAAGATACTAAGAATAATTTTATGGAGTTAATTGGTAAACTGAAGCTACGTATATATGTTGAATAAAAAAACAAAAATTAATAACTGTGAATGTATTGGATTAATTGGTAAATTGTTATTTAGCTTTGTTTGGAAAGGAGGAAAACATATATTTATATAGAAAAAAAAATTTAAAGGAAAAAAATGTATTTGAAGTGACACAATACACTTTAAATACATAGAGAGAATAAAAAAAAATCTTGAAAAAAGCGTAATTTCTTAAGGCATCTCAAGGTTGAAGATGGGTTGGGGGTTAAGCTGAGAGCAGTCCATTAAGCTGTTCAAAGAACGAACCAGCAACCTGTTGGGAAGGGACCACGCAGTTATCGGCAACCTGATCAATTGAAAAAGAATTATAAGATTAAAAAATAATGAATTTCAGAATCTTGGGCTATTTAATTCTTTTAAAAAC
>NW_027105356.1:192343-195792 GCF_000696795.3 Halyomorpha halys
TATATATATATATATACACTAAATTTATTGGCCAAAACTGATTATTCAATAGCAATTGAGATTATTGCACATTCATTTCATTGCAACATTTGTTGATCTTTCAACAAGCCAGCTTCTTGCCTGTTCATCGAGTTGAGAAATAACGGTAGCTTTGTGTGTTTCCAGTTCTCTTAGCAACCCTTCGCTGGAAAATTCTATTTTGGAACTCCAGCCTCATCATCTTAGTGCAGCCGTCCAAACGAAGATTCCTCGAATACGAAACAGTGAAGGTTTTATGGAAGTTATTGCAATTTTCATTGCCCTGGCATATTTATATTTATTTTCCTATTTACATACCTGTTTTAAATGAAAAAAAAGTTATTCTGACGTACCGTTAATGTTAATTGACAATTACTTGTGATATAATTATAAATTGACAGAAATTCTATCTGAGTATTCTCGTAGAGAGACCCATGTTCTTCTTTTCTGAATAGTATTCTTGTATCAATTTTGAATGTAAATTTATATATTAGTTGGTTTGAATGGCTATGGAATATTTATTGATCTGATAACAAGGACAATCTATCGCATACATCTTTTATTGTACACATGATTTTTAACAATTTTAAATAAATAACAATATTATTAATAAATTACCTTAATACACTTAAAAAACTTTATGCAGGCTATTCTGCCCAGATCATTAATTTCAGTCACAATTACCCTATGACACATTAAAACATTAGAGAATCGTATAAAATTATTAATAATAAAACAATATTTGTTTTAACTAACACTCAGATCAAGCATTTATTTATTTATTAAAATGTATATCAAAGTTAATATTATAATTTTTAATTATCCCATACTTATCATAAATTAATTTTACTTAAAATCTCTGCAGATGTTGGTTCAGATTTCTTATGTCTGTTATTAAATTATAATTGTAAAAATTAACTGTGATTAAAAGTTTAAATTTTTAATTTAATATGAAGAATTGGCAAAATAGGTAATTAGACTTATTGCATATTAATAAAATTACATGATCCCCTAATGTTTTAATGTCTCATAGGGTAATTGTAGACTGAAATTAATGTCCTAGGAACAATATCCTGCATACGATTTTTTTTTAATTGCTGTGATTATAAAATTGTATTAAGGTATAATAATTTATTAATAATATAAGCTCTTTGTGATTGATTGACCTTGAGGATGGCCGCATTGGCCGAAACGTCGGACTTATAAAGAAATATAGATTGTTTTGAGACTTAAATTAGATAACAAGTAAACCACAATGGTTCCTATTCATCCCTCTATTCTCAGTGTGCTGGTGTTCCTCGAGGTAGTATCCTTGGTCCCATCCTCTTCACCGTCTATACAGCTGACATTCCAACCATTCCAAATACTATCCTCACCACGTATGCCGATGACATATGTGTGCTCGCTGTAATAATAACCCATTAATTATATCCCAAAATCTCCAATCCCATATCACAGCCCTCGAAGATTGGTGTCATAATTGGAGGATTAAGATAAATTCCAACAAATCCCATCAAATCACCTTTACCCTTCGTCGTAAACCTACTGTCTGCCCTAGAGTTTCATTTAATGATGTTACTCTTACCCCTGTCGAACAGATCTGCTACCTTGGACTACATTTGGGCAAGCGATTAACCTGGAATCCTCATACCAGACTGAAAAGACAGGAAACTGCACGTCGATTTCCACTTTTACAGCAGTTACTAGACAAACGGTCTAAACTTCCAACACATTACAAAAGACTGATCTACATGAATGTAATAAGGCCAATCTGGACATATGGATTTGAGCTTTGGGGCTCCACTAAACCTTCGAATTCCTCTCGTATCCAATCCTTACAATCCAAAATCCTTCGTAAAATCCTAAATGGTCCCTACTTTGTCACAAATAAAATCATACATAAAGACCTTAGTGTTCCCTATGTAACCGATCTAGCCCGAACCAGATATCACTCCTTCCATTATAAGCTCTCTAACCACTCAAACCCCCTTGTTTCTAATCTTGCATCCTCTTCCATTCCTGACAATGCTCCGAAGCGCCTGAAAAGAAGATGGCCACGAGACCCGGTAATGTAAAAATGTCATTATAGTGCTACCAATGGGTAGTTTCTCTACACGCCTGTAACACTCCAATTTAACTTAGATCAGATTTACTAAATGTATTATAATGTACAGTTGTAAATAGCAATAAATAAATATTTAAAAAATGGAAAAATTGATATTATTTGAACAATAATATCCAGTTTCCATACAGTGTAAAGATTATATATATTGTTAGTTACTTTTTTTTCACTAAGCCATTAAAACTCATATTTTATTGCCAACAATATTATTATGAAAAGAGGATCCCACATTCTCTTTTATTATTGACAAATTGAATTAATAAACCAACAGGATATTTCAATTAGGTTCCATCTTATTAATCGGGGATCTGTTGAGGGCAGGGAATGGGTTGTGTCAAGAGAGGGACCCTGGACTCTATAAATTACATGGAATCAATCAGCACTGACCCTACTGTTTCCAACCAGCCGGTTTTCACTGTTCGCAACACTTTCAATTTCCCCCCTGCAATATTGAATTGTGGCCCGCCGCCCACAGGGATGGTGTTACGATTCGATTCAATCCATTAGTTCGAGGGTATTGCTACTTTCGATGATAGGCTTCACAATTATCTTCTTAATTAGTACACAGTGAGTAAGTAACTCCAAAAAAATTACTAGAAAAAATAAATTAATTACACGATTAATCACCAATGTTTATTATAAAACATTTGAAAAATATGATCACAAATGTGTACTTTTTTTTAAATTTATTTAATACCAGATAACCTGGTGGGCCTTTCATGGTGTAAGACATAATTAAACAACCAATTACTTTCTTAAAGGAAAAGAAAAAACAACAAGTTGATTCGAAAAAAAGGACGAAGGGAAAATAAATTAATAAAATAGAAGTAATGTCAATTATAGAATTGATAAATATATAATTTATAACAGAATGTCCAGCAGGAGCCTAGGCTTCAGTCTTCGGGTTGAGGTTGGGTTTCCCAAGCTGTAGGTCACTGCCCCTCTAACTGTCGATAATTGGTGATAGAACTTCGTGAACTTTTTTTATGTAATCCTCTATTGACTCTATTTGTTATTCGCGATGCAATTGGCTACATCTTACAAACCAAGCACAGCGATTCTAAGGACTTTATTTTGAAAATATTGTAATTATTCTTTTTCGTTAAGGATGCCGCTTCTTAGACTTCACAGCAGTACACCAACAGTGGCCTGAAAATTGTTTTTTTTTTTTAATTCTATATTAATACTATTTTTTTTATAAACTTATTTATCCATTCAAGTGTTTCCTGTAACCGGGTTTTTTTTTATTATATTTTCCTTTTAATCTATGTATTAGTCTTATTCTCGTAAAATGTATCTATTTGTTTGT
>NW_027105356.1:196192-202490 GCF_000696795.3 Halyomorpha halys
GGATTGATAAGTATGCTGTGTGAGATAGCAACCTAATGTATTTAGGCATCATAGATAAATAGAGTCTTTCTCTCTTTCTAAGCAGATTTGTTTCTGATTTTAATTTGGATTTTTTTATTTTGGATAGGATATAGCATTGCTATTCTTGCGTAGGTTAGTTTGATTTTGATATATTGGTCCTGTTTATACACCTGTAAGGCGGCGATCGAGTTGAATTCCTAGGTATCTTACTGTAGGTAGCTCATCTTCGATTTTAATATTTTATTTTATTTTTTTTATTATTTTATTTATTAATTTATGTTGAAATCATGTGTGCGTGAGTGAATGTATATAGGTGTATATGTACCTTTATTATGACATTAGATTTATTATTTATTGGTTTCAAATAAAGAAAAGATTTTTAAACGTTCTACTATATGCCTCATGTCTGTCGTTCCGAATTGTTTCAATATAATACTAATATTGAAGTTCAGTGAGTATATCTATGATAATATCATAAATTATCAAATTATCTGAAATAAAAAAAAAATTGACTAAATTGAAAGGTTTACAGCCCCCACATTCTCAAGTAGAAAAAAAAGTAAATTTAATAATAAATTTCTTTTTTCCCTCTTATAGCATATATTGTTTCCATTTTCGTTACCAAACCATATGATAAAGTATTTTTAAATGTTTAATTTTAACTATTTACTATATATTTTAAAACAATAAATTTATTTCAAACTATCAATAGTGCTTATTAAATATACATTTAGATCTCAAATATAGCAACAGCGAATTTTAACTAATACATTTTGTTCATGTACGGACTAACAATTGACTGACGTGGAATGACAGTTAAAACAATTATCTTGTCATACTTTGACGTAGGAATTCGAGTATTCGTTTTGGAGAATTCAATCAAAACAAACTAAATTTCAATCATGTTCTAAAATGTGGGGTAAGTTTTATTTATAAAGAGTTTCCCATTATAAAATGTTCACCTCAATTAACATCGATAATTTTTGGAATTAGGATTTGATTATCCAACTTTCTCCGATAGGAAAATGGATTTTTTTCAGATAATTATAGTAAACCTGATTTTATCTGAAAGTTTTTCTCTTGTTTAAGAATTGATTTCTATTCCAAAGAGTACAAAATATATCTGCGTTAACATCCATGCACATCTTTTGTACTGCAAAATGTAACTATAAGTCGTCGAAGACAGAGCCAGTGAAATATTCCAAAGTTTAACGTGTCCATAAAGTGGAGTCCCTTACTTAAGATGTATCCCCCTGACCCGAATAAAACATCGATGAGGGTTCTTCCGAAGAGGATAATAAACTTTTATTACGAACCCCTCCCATTTTTATTGGCTAAACTAGAATTTCGTAAGTCATAAACTTACCAATGAACAATCACTTTAGGGCAAATTACTGAAGAATTTTTCGATGAAAAATGTCCAGTATTCAAGGGCAGAAGAATATTTTAAAATAATTTTCATCTCTTGAAAAATGTGTTTTATGAAGATGACAAGTAGCGAAAAAAAGGCTTTGAATAATCTAAAAGTTACATTATATTTTATAATATGTTCAATTTTTCAGCCCCATTCTCCTCTTTTGAGAGGAAAATTTTTTTTCAGTGGATGTAAAAATTTATTGATTGATAAATATAAGATATAGTAATAAATGATCACATTCATAACAAAAAAAAATATATTTATAAATAAACAAAATCCAATGATAAAGTTAATTTAACAATGAAATATGACATAAAAATAAAAAAAATAAAAAAGTTGGTGATCTAAAAACAATATAAAAATTTAAATAAAATAATAAGGAGGAAAAAATAAATTAAAAAAAGTATTATTAAATATTATATAAAAATTGTGTATAGAGGAAAGAATGTGGGATGGGTAAAAGGTAAGAACTGAGAATGATATAAAAAGTATAATAAATAATATAATAATATAGACTATTTATACAATAATCAGATAATAACATAAAATAGTAATATAAAGGGGCAGTAGTAATTTATATGTTAATTTTATAGACCCAATATAGTTTACTTTATAGTTCATCTTTAGTTTTTATATCTTTTTTTAGCCCTTATGAAGCCATATCAAGTAGGGCGAAACGTTGGTCCTTTCTATATAAGTTTTTTTTTCGTTTTATGTTTTTACAGTTTTTATTTTATTGAATGAATCACGTGCGTTACAATGAATAAAAAAAAATGCCTGCTATTTTCAAATTAAATAATTTTTTTATTTGAAATGACGGCCCGGAGTTGCCAAACCAATTAACGGCTGAAATGCCAAGGACACTGAACTTTGGACTTTTCTCCTCGTCCCGATTTCCACGCGCTTCGAAGTCCTTTGTTGTTTCAGTGAAAACCCCATCAGAATGAACATTAACTGAGTTAAAACTGTTAAGGGTTCGAATCTCAAATGAAAAAGAAAGAGGAAAAATAAGACGAATTCCATTATACAAGAGAAAGGTTCCACTCGAGCTTTTCCCTTTTGGTTAATCAGAGTAAAAAAAAAGAAATGAAAACCTTTAAAATATTTACAAGGTTCCTTCCTTGATGGATAAGGATGCCTGTTTTTGATAAATATTCAATTACCTCATATTATTATTTAATAATTTGATTCCTTAAAAATTAAAATCTGTACCACTACATTCATTGAAGAGTCAGAGGGGATTAGTACTTTGTAAGGAAGTACTATTTCTTGACTAATGGTGAACTGACAGGATTGACTCACGGCTACAGTGTAATAGAAAAAATTGTCTGCCCTGCCGGATTCGAACCCGAGATATTAGAGATTGGAGATATTAGCATTGCGCCTTCCACAGTGACACCACGCTCCCAATTTGGTTCCTTAAAAAATTAAAATAATTTAAGTAAATTGATTTAGGTACTGGAATGGAATAAATATCATTGTGATATATATTTACCTGTAGTGAATTGGGATACCAGGATAATCACGGAAGGTAATATAAATATATTTATATTAATTTAAATTATTTGAGTTCTTTAAACTATAATTATTGGATTTCCTTTCCAAAGGCCAAGCGCGTTTTTTCAGTTTACCAATTATGCATCTGTACATAATATTGTTACCATTGAAATTTATGTAATAATAAATTTATAATCAGGATGTGGTGAAATATGCGTGCATGAAATACACAAAGAAACAAAGTATTTATTTAAACTTAGTACATGATTCAATTAAATGATTAAAGAATCCAGATAAATGGTTTTCTATAAAATATTATTACATTATAAATGATTATATAAGGACAATGTTTTTCCACCTATCTTCATTACATTTGATAAGGTTAATGTATTTCGAATGTTTATTGTCAAAGCGTATACTTATAACAGTTAAACGTGGCAGTTAATACAACTGTTAGTTCACTGTGATTACTTTTCTATTAACGACCACGCCAGACCCAGTGTCACATTATTGTTATGACCGTAACTATCAAATAGTTATATTATGGAAGTGGCTAAAACTTTCGTCATCAATCTAATAATATATTAATGATATGAAGTTTAAAAGAATTAATTACTTCTTTTTTTTATTTAAAAGATTTCTATTTTAGTTATTTTCACGTGGGTAATAAATATGCCATGTAATACTTTATTGATACAAAACTAGTCCAGTATAAAAACAGACCAACTCCTTTTTTCCAAAAAAATAATAAGTCAGGAAAATCTTAATTGCGTGTTTATACTGTCAAGTGAAGTTTCATATTATTATATTTTAATAAAAATATGTTTATTTATTCAGAAGATGCAATATATATTTATATAATCTGTGTATATCTATTTAGTTTTATATATGTGTTTTGTCAATTTTATTTATCATAATAATATATTATTACTAATATTTTTAAATTTTGGTGCATTAGTTTCCATAATAAAAATTTCAATTCCTAGCTTCCCTATCTTGATTTATTTAGATTAATTCAGGAACATCACTCATTCCCTTTTATTATTGTATTATTGATGGATATGTCAACTGCAGCTTTTATTAGTCTGTTGATTTGTCCGTGCAGTTTATGATGGAAGAGGAGATAAAGAGTTTGTATATTATTAGTAGAAGTCGCTATGAAAATATTAAAGGATAAACATTTACTATTTGACCCAATATTTTGGATTGGAAATATTAATTATTTTTTAAGTCTATAAGCACTTCTGTTAATTTTATTGTCACAAGTCCAATTAATTATACAAAAATAGAGATAATTATACATAATAAACATAAATATCCTTTAAAAATACAATTATGTCAATAAGTATATTAAATAAAGGTCATTAATATGGATTAATGTATCAAATTTGAATTTATGTCCTGTTTGTCTAAAATGAGTAGTGAGAGCAGTGTGGTCAGATTTGTTGGGATTGTTTGTTGTAGAGGTACAACTATATTTGTTTTAATTTTACGTACTAAAACCATACATAGAGAAAAAAAACAACAACTTTAAGCGAAATTTAAAAGAAATGATAACTATAGAAACATAAAAAGAATCGAGCTGTCAATAAAAAATCGGATACAGAAAATTTAAATTCATGTTATTCTAACCTAATAAATACTTAGGACACAATTAACAACACTAAAAATAAAGTGACAAAATAAAAAAAAAGAAACAACTGACGGACTCTTTGCTAGATAGGACGATTACGTGTTGAAAAAACCAAAGAAAATTTACCACCATTTTCAGTTCTGGCACAAATTTGGAGTTGGATCAAAATTGCACTCACTGTAATAGACAATCATAAGTAATGTTTTATTTGTAATAGTTCTTAATCATAAATCACACTATATACTTGTAGTTTTATAGTAATTAGAAAGTTGAAGATAGTTTTTTTTGTCATTGTATGGCATTACTATTCAAACAATAAAGTTACGAACCGTCGATAAATAAAGTTGTATTATTTGGGAAAATAATAAAACTCAAGACCCACAAAAAAATACATACCTACAGTCTAGAAAAAAGTTATCAATATATATAAATCTAATCGGAGAACGATATTCGATCAGATGCACTTTTAAAAGAAAACACGGCGCCTAAAGGTAGGCTAAGCCATTAAGACTTATAGATATTCAACTATTAGCGGCAAAGTAGTCTTCAGGCGCACAAGCGCACAACCTGTTTGGATTTCTGTATATATTTGTATAATTTTAAAAGAATTAATATTATTTTAATTTTTTAATAAATATACACATACATTAGGAATGGATTTTTTTTTGTATGTGTGAAATTTTAACGACTATAATATGAAACTTTAACGCTGAAAGCATTTTTTATTGGCTATTATATGGTCGCTTCATGCTAAACGTCAGTTTTCATTTGTACGAAAATTGATGTACTAGGTCATTGAAATTTTTATTCGAGATATTTACCCTAATTTTCTATACATTTTTCCCAACGTGTTATCAACTTTACAATTCCAGAACTCAAAAAGTTCAGGGTTTTACGGAGAAATTAAGTCAGAAAATGCGTTTTTGTACTGAGGAACTTTTTAAAAAAAATTGTATGCTTATAGAAGTTGTTCAAATTTCAGAAGAGATGGAAATCTGTTGGAGATAAGTCTGGAGAATAAAGTGGGTGGGAAGGGACTTCGTAGCACAGCTCGGTTTCTTCTAAAATTCATGTCTCAAAAAGCTACTGTCGCTTATTAAATTGGTGAGGTACCAATAGATCTACCTTTTTTACTTTACTAATTTTTTTGAAGTGTCGAGAAACTGTCGATATTTGGTTGGTAAGGTTGGTAAGGGGTTTCTTCCACAGCAAAAAATCTAAAAAAAATTACTCAAAAATCGCACATTATCATCGTCATATTTAATGACATAATAAACATTGTGCAATTAATTTGAATGATAGTAAATTTTTAAACTTAGGATTAACAGCGGTTCATTATAATCTGTAAACGTAAATGTAATAAATGACGTAAGTCTACTAATCCCACCTTGAATTTCAGAAATAATAATACCTAAAATTTCTTATGGAATGGCCCAATAGTATTAAAATAAAATATATTATTATAAATAAAACAGATAGATATTGAAGCTCCATTCGAGCGACAACTTTAATCTTTTCAGCCAACCCTTCAGTGCATCAATGGCGAAGGGACTGTGCAATAATCCACCCATTTGATACTATCGAGAGCGCCCGTATATATAGTTTTTCCGTTTTCATTTATGTATAAACATTGTTATCTTGCTAGTTTATATTATTAATATAGTTTTACTTTAAATATATTTTTTTATACCTTTATTGTACAAAGCTGTAAACTAGACTATATATATATG